>NC_061515.1:780000-827500 GCF_022379125.1 Scophthalmus maximus
CTCTCTCTCTCTCTGTCTCTCTCTCTCTCTCTCTCTCTGTCTCTCTCTCTCTCTCTCTCTCTCTCTCTCTCTGCGAGCCGTCGACCTCTTGGTGTCGTTCAGAGAGCAGCCACTCACCACGAAGTGCTGAATAATACATCGGCAGTGTGTGGAGGACAAAGCGGAGCATCTCCTCAATGAACCGCACGTGTGTGTGAGTGTGTGTGTGTGTGTGTGTGTGAGTGTGTGTGTGTGTGTGTGTGTGTGTTCAGCGGATTTCTGTTCTTCAAGTCTTCAAGTCATTTAGCAAGTATGTAAAAGACAAAGTGCGTCGGTCAACCTGCCTGGTAACGACGCGGATCACTACCTCCACAATGTTCTTTAAAATAACTGACAGAGTCTGTGTGACTTGAGAAATGAGAACATCAGTCTATTTTTAACTGATAGTAGGAGGAGGTTTCCAGGAACAATGTGAGTGAATGACTGTAACTATTAACTGAGACTGAGGACCAGTCAGATTGAGAGTGAAAACTTTATATGTGATTTTGTAATGTATTCCATGTGTGTATTGGTAGTTGGTTGGGGGGGGGGGGGGGGCTTGCTAATGACACCCTTGTTTTAATTCAGAGTTCCCTGAGGATGTGATACTTAAATCTGAATGTCACGGTGACGAGGGGGTGTGAGTCCCCGCGACTGCGACATGAATCCTGTTCCTGCAATTAAATCCGGTCCCTGCTGGGACGTCTAGAAAGACTCACTTATACCATTAAATCAACTTTTACCCGCAAACACACAAACCCGCCGACAACATTGGCCCGAGAGTGGCACGCCATTGTGTAGAAGTATCGAATTCAGAATGAAAACGAGGGTCGTGTCTCCTGCTGGTGCGAGCCGACAGAACGCAGCGTCATCAGACACGTTCACAGAACACGACACAGTTGTAATTTAAGAGTTTTACACTCTCAGATGTGGTCAAATACAAAAACAAGGAAGTCTGTTCCCCTGACGACGAGCAGCCTGATGTTACAGGAGGTGGGACAACCTGGAGAGGACATCCAGTATCCGGATCAGCAACGTGAACCACATTGAGTCCTGTGCAGTGGATTATTCAAGTATTAAGCTGATCAGTTGGAGTAAACTATGGAACAGTCCTCGGCAACTGGCACAAATATCAATAAACTCCAGGACGACTCCAGATTCAGGTTATTCATCAAGTGAATGTCTGAAGAAATAAAATTACATTTCAGTCAGAAAAATACATAAATCAATAATTAATGTTTGGTTAAACTTTTACACAAAAACAAGCTGGTTGTTAGGGGAAGATCATGATTTGGGTTAAAATATGTTGTTACAATCCCAAGACTCCACCTTACCTGCAGACAGCCACACCCCCAATACTATAAGCCCCGCCCCCTTCAGGCCTGCGAACCCTCTTTTTCCCTCCAAACGATTCGGGCACAACTAAGGGACCAACGGACGCGAAGCTCCGACATGTTTATTCAGTAAGTTACGGCTGATATGGTTTGAATGTTAACAATGTTTTGTGTTTTGTGAGAATAGGGAGAAAATGTGAGGTGTCATATTGTGGATGCATTAATGATGTAAGACTAAAACCACCTACTTTAGTTTTGTTATTTGCTTAAAAAGATTTGGATTTGTTCTGTTTTCCCTTTTTATTGTTCCTTTTGTAGAGAACAGAATCATCCATCCAACAATCACCTGTGTTTAAATGAGATGTTCTCTGAACCGCCAACAATATAGGTTTTTTTCAATATACTTGTTCAAATGTAAACAATCTTCACGTTAGTTGCGTGAACAACGTGAACAAGCACAAATGTCCCAGCGACCAAACTGAGATACTCGCATGGTGTGTGAACGCAGCGTTACTGGATGAAAACTGATGAACACATAATTACAATGCTCAGTGTTCACAGCCATAAATCATAATAACCAGCGTGTGTGATCCGAGTGTCCTCCACATTATCAGCTCATGTTGCAACATCAGTCGACTTGGTGAATCACACATCTGTGCCCGTTCATCGCGATCCCCCAAAACTTGCCTGCGCTCCGTCTGTCTGACGTGTGTTCGACCTGTAAAACGCGTTTCTTCACGCGCTGGCGTTTCATTTACCTGCAGCTTGTTGCTGGATGCAGTGATTCCCTTGTCATGGCCGCAGAGCCCTGACTTCTCTCACTACCACGCAAACAGGTATAAATAAAGAGCTGCAGGCGGATTGGATGATGAATCTGCTCATCTGTTTGTGCCACTTGCTATTTGTGGGGTGCAGATCAAATTTACAAAGGGTTATTTGCTGGAGTCTGCAGTAAAAAAAGAAAAAAAAATCTCTGATACCATCTGACTTTTAGCCCCGAGTCGATTTGTCTCAGGCATCAGAGAAACGCTCAGAGGAATGCAATTAAAAGATTTATCAGAGTGTTGACAGCGTGTAATGGTGCCGGCTGCAACGAGATCCGCTGGGTGTGACTCCATCAGTGGAGGGGGGCAGTTCGAAGATTGTTCCTTTGGCTTCAGTTTGTTGCCCTGTTTACTGTAATGCAACACATCACCACTTTCACTGCGACCTTGGATCGACTTCACTCCTGCCTCCGAAGAGAGAAGGGAATCTGCCGGAGTGCAGCGGAATTGATTCAAAGAAAAGCTTCTTTCATTCAGAATGTGAGAAAAGCCTCAGATTCAAGAATCTGTCATTTAAATTTGTTTTTAAACGACTGAGTTTAGTAGTTTTGATCATGAATATTTGTATGTTTCTTTCTTTATCTTTTCTCTCACCTTAATTTACACCAACATTTGTGGGAATATTACTTGGGAGGGGACAGTATCTCCAGATGATTCACTTTTGGAGCTGATGAGGTCCGCCTGCTGCTCTTTGCTTGTTGCGTGAACATGAACAGTGAAATAATTTATGCTTTAATAGTCTTTCGACCTCACTTAGCACTTTACAATGTACATCTCATTCACACACACACACACACACACACACACACACACACACACACACACACACACACACACACACTCTCTCTCTCTCTGGAGGAGCTGATTGACTTATTAATCAACAGAGGCATATATATATATATATATATATGTATATATATATATATGCTTATAAGTTCTTATAAAATGTATTAAACTAATTGAAAAAAAGCATGCATGAGAAAACCAACAATTCAGTGGTAGTGCGGTTGTAAACTCTTTTCTTTGCTCTTTGCAACAAGAGTTTCAGTCCAGAGGTTCCGGTCCACAGAACTCCTAATGGCTTCACTGGTGCAACGGGATAATGAGGCCCATTTGTTACACGGGCTGTTTTCCACGCAAGGAACATTTCTCGCCTTTGAGTTGCCCTTGTCTGGACGCGCGGCGCGGCATCACTCAGGCTCATCGACCCTCCGTTTGAAAGGTTCACATCATAAACCAGTCCATCTGCTCAGATCAGCGAAAGGTTGCGACCTTCAGATTGGTATTTCACTGACTTTCATGCTTCTCCCCTCCAGAATAATCACTCTGCTTTTCGCACAGGCACAGCGAGATCAGAAAGCCATCCAGCCAGTATCACAACTAACACCCTTTACATCCGGGACAATCTTCTTTATGAAACAGTCTGTAAACGCAGCGTGCGATCAGGCGCCAGGCCGCCGACGTAACGGCCGTCTCGGCTTCGACGCGGTGAACTGCCGCCCAGAACAAAATCTGACCGATGTAATCTAGTTTATTATGAAAGTGCTTCCATGCTTCCCTCTGTGTGCGCCCGTGTCAGGTACGACGCTCCCTCGGGGCTGTTCGTGTTGTGACGAGCGGTAGAGTCAAGTAATGAGTCTTATCTGCCTCCTGGTCAGTATTTGTGGCGACATCCCCGCGGGCCCGGAGGAAGATAAAGTCAAAGTCACGACCGCACGCAGACACAGAGATCAATGAGTTACGCCGTTTCAATATCGAAGCCATAATTTCCCCCGAGGACAGTTTCCTCCGCGCTCGCTTCTTTCTCGACATTAAACATTACGGTAACGGTCACGATGCGAAGCTGAGCTCTTTAGAAATCGCAGCAAAAGGGAGTTGACAGCGAGGACGACGAGATGCTTTCTGAGAATCTGAAGACAAGTGGCAGTGACGGGGGATGAGTGGCGCAACCGAGCGTTTTCACACTGTTATACAACACGACATCAAGAAAACAACAAAGTATTATTTTTTATTTGGACGTGGTTTCTGTGTTCCAGTTTAATATAATAATTACAGAATAATGAAATGCATGAATTCCAATAGGCTACTTGATCTGTATGTTTTGCGTTATAATTAACGTTAATCGTATTAAAAGACAAAGATGCATTATATCAGATTTAGCTACTAGCTAATGCAGTAAGATACAAACACTAATATAATCAATAAATGCAAGTGCAACGTACTATATTCAATCATAGATCCAAACAAATTCCAATCTTTAACAGGCCTAAACGTCTATGTACCAGTGGCATGTGTTTCTGTTTCCTGGTCAGTCGTGGTGGTTGGTGCTGACGGTGTTTGACTGCAGCAGACAACCCTGCCCAGACTTCTCCACCTGTGGTCGTCCCTCTTCTCCGGTTTGGTCATCATTTTCTTTAACAGCTCTCCTCTGCTCTTCAGCAGAACACATTTCAGGTCTTAATTGTGCCACTAAAATTCACACCGAATTATCCGGAGTGAAATAAAGCCGGGACCAGTGCCTGTGATGTTGCTTGAGGGAATGGCACGATGCGCAGTTTCCATGGCGCTGATGTCATTTTAATCACCGCTGCCCGCTCACAGAGCCGCCGGTGACGAGCAGCGAGCTGCTCTGGAATGTCTTTCTCTGGGCCGGTCCAACAGCTGCAGGGCCGCCGCAGTCCGCTTTTATTGTCCCTGTGTGAACGGATGCGTGTGGATGCTGAGGCGAGGAGCCTCGCCGCTTGTTGCAGGTACACATTCAAGGGTTTGTCTTTCTTCTCGTCTTTTAGCTCATTTATCTGGCAACCATTGGTTTGGTCCGAGTGCAGGATGACAATTACTTTGGTGACAAATAAAGCCCCAGTGTGTAATTTTTGTAATTTTCTGGCGCCATCTGGTGGTAAAGTTGCAAACCGCAACCGACCAAGCGACCGACAGGGGACACTTTATGGTGACGCACCGCCAATTCCATTTCCTGTTTCCGTCAGCGTCTGAAAATTCAACGTGAACGCGACGTATTCTGGACGTTTAGTTCAACAACCGTATTCAACACGACGTAGAAACATGGAGACTCACACGGAGGTCGCTCCACCTCATGTGACTTTATTAACTATATTTAACTATACAATATATTCAATTTCTGAGAATAAGTTCTTCTAAATATTACACACTGTAGCTTTAAATAGTTGTGATTTGATGACAACTGACTGAAACACGCAAAAGTGCGTCAATCAGTATAGATTAGTTCAAGATTAGGATTTTAAATGTGGCTTCAAATCAGGATTGATCGAGAAAAATGAGAAAATAATTTAGATCTGTAATCAAAAAAGCAAGGAAGCTTCCATGCATGCTTGGCGTTAACATGCAGTGTGTTAGTATATTCTAATAGACAAGAGAGATACTGTCCATGTTCGTGCAGCGTGTAAATGCACAGAGAACACATCTGGATCTGACAGACCTCTTCTGAGCTGCTTTGACTTCACTCAGACAAAATGAAATAGAAATGAATTCTTTGTGAGGTGAAGTTGCCCTGACTGCGGTCCTGAGCTTCACCGTCAGCGGATAAATCGGTGCAGGGAGTTTTCAGTCTGGTCATTTGCTTCAAACCATGTTTGTTGTAGTTTGTCAAAGTTCACTTCATCGATACTCTGAAACACTTTCACAATGTGAAGTGCTGATACGGCCACACGCAGTGCTCTGCAGGGGACTGATGTGGTCTTGGGGTCGGGGGTTGGGCGGAGTGGGACGAGGTCTGCTGGAGGTCAGTGGGCGTCCACTCCATTACAGACCTTATTGTATGTAAGTGCCGTCGGCGGTTAATGGGAGTTTTATGTCTTTATTCAGGAGCGGGGGGGTGGGGGGGGGGCGTGCTTCTCCAAAGTCAGTTCATTACTTATCTACGACTCCAGAGGGACAGATGTTCCTCCGTACGGAATCATAACCTCGTCCTCTCTGCCGTTAAAGCAGTTCGGGGGGGGGGGGGGGGGGGGGGGTGTATTCGAACACCGTATGTCACGTCAGTGTCAAAGCAAAGTTTAATAAGTGAGGGAAGGTGCAGTAGTCAGGCAGGTTTATTGAGGTCAGTTTTACACGCTACTGTACTTTATGGAGGAAGTTGTGCTCGGGCAGAGTCGCGGTCTCTGGTCGACTTGAGCAGTAAAACCACAACAACACCGGAAAGAGAATCAGCTTTATCCAAAATCGCCGAGTGAACTCCCGCTAATGTGCTAGAGCCAATCCCCCGATTCCAGTTTCTGAGTGAGCGAGTGAGCCGTGAAGAATCAGAGTGACGTCAGAGTGACAAAGTCGACGAGCCGATCGGCAGGTGAGCGGCTGTAACTCAACACTCGTCCCTCGTGCCCTTTTGGCTCCGCCGAGGTCCGGGCGGAGTGGGAGATTGCCCTTTCTGAGGCGCATTGTCGGAGGGATCGCCCACCTTTCCTATCAATGTACAGACCTTTTGTGCGCAGGCAGCTCTGCTCTCATTACCACAAGCCCGGCAGTTCACACGCAATCTTTTAGATTCAATTAGCTCAGATAGGCAGCTAAAATATCGAAGGGCATTTGCTCCGGCAAAAGCCTCGAGGAAGCTGGAAAAGGTCACGCCTCTGACTTCCTCCTCCGAGAAGTACAGGGGAGGCAGATGGAAGGAAAAGTGTCACGTTCAAATGGGCTAAAATCGGCATTTCATTCCCTGCACTCGACCACCGCGGTGCCCAGACTTCATCTCCCATACGCTGCCTGGAGCAAACAAAACGCTTTCAATTCAATTATTGGAACAGTGGTCTTTTAATATTTCAAGTATATTGGTTTTTTTTGCACTTTATTCATATTCAAACTCCGACTCCTAGCCATCCCTTAGTGCCACGGAAAAAGGCCGTCACCGTTCGTGCTGCAGTTCAAAACACGAACCGGCGGTGCCTCAGAATATATTCACAGAAGATACACGCGTGTGCCATTGGATCTGCAGGTACTTCCTCTCATCCTGGAGAAAGTGATTCCGTTTGACGAGACATTTTACATAGACATGTCGTATTATTTATGCAAATCAGGGATCTCTCATCCCGGCGCGGCGCCTTACTGAGGATGACCTTGGTGGACGACAGGTGTTGGAGGGGGAATAATAAGTCTCCTGTCACCTGCAAGTGACATCAAATTCACAACTAAACTTTAAGCTGTCTGGATTCATGTGAACTAAACCAAATATTCATGGCATCGGCAATGAAGTTGACTTTTTATATTTTTAAACTTCTTTTGCTCGTCACTGAGACTAATGGAATTCAGTTGGTTGCAGAGATGTGAGGGTCTGAAGGGAAACACTTTGAAAACACGCGTGTGTGAACGTCGGCGAGCTGCGGTCGCAATGTGACGCTTCAGGATACATGGCTGTAGTTTGTAATAATGGAGCTCTGCAGATTTGAAATCTTCTGTCTCAGTCCAGCTTGCTAACAGCTGGAGGAAGAATCAGCAACATTTTACGATTCAACATGAAGTCATTCAACCCATTGAAAATACTTATTAGAGCAGCTTTAAATACAAAGAGGTTTGTGTACATTATTGCACATTTTAATCAAAATACTGTAACCATTGACTTTTTCAAAGCATATTTGTATTTTCTATCTTGATTTTCATGAAACTATATTCTTTTCTGTTCATGTGGCTTTTATAATCTGTAAATTACATTTTCTTTTCTAGAGATTATGAAATAATTAGATATTCACAGGATTTGTATTATCATAGGAAACTTTTTAATTAAGCAATTCTGTTGAAATTCGTGAACAATTGAATAATCTGATATATGTCAAGATGTCATAATAATCAGTATTTTGTGGCTTAAAAGATTTAAATCTCAAGAGAAAATCACATGTCTATAATCCTTTACACTCACATCCTTTTCTCCACGTCTGTTTGAACAAAATGATGAAATAATACTGAGACACTTTAACCAGGCACAGTCCCTCCTCTTCCTGACTAATTGCCACAAATGAAAAGGTCGTGAGGAACATTTGCACGAGTCAAGGACGGTCGGAAGAAACCAAATGAACTGCCAGAGAACGTGAACGATGACGAGCTCTTTGGGAAAACATGTCACCTGCTGTTCAGCCTGCGATCGAGCTCCGTACAGAACTAATCCTCCACCATCATTTCTCTCCTGACAACAGAAAAACAAGGCGTTCCATTCATTTTCACAGATCCGTCATGGCTTCAGAGTTAACAGCAGCTGAATATTAGTTTCATAACACATGATGATATAACATCTCAAGTACATTAACAATAAGGGGCCTCGGTCCGTCAGCTCCTCCAGAGAGAATAACAATTCAAATGGATTGGTACAACCACATCGTCATGTATGGACATCGACTCCAGCTCCTCCCGCCAGACGGATTACGTTCCACGTACCAAGAGATGGGGGTACGGTCGAATTGTCAAGTTTTGCTAAGGAAGTTTCCTAAATCCTGAAATAACCTGGAAGCATTTCACCGGCAGTCATGATAAGAGCGTAACAGATTCTCTAAGTGCTTAGGAAAGGACCTTTAATTCTTCCTTTCCTATCTCCTTCAGCACAGGGTGCACTGGACCTTCCTATGCAAAAGGAATGGAGAAATAGACCCACAATATTAACATGTTATATATATTATATATTATATTATAATATTTGAACTTGATCGGAATATTAGCACAACCACTTCCTGTCTGTGATTTTACACTAGACAGTTCAGTGTGTGTGTGTGTGTGTGTGTGTGTGTGTGTGTGTGTGTGTGTGTGTGTGTGTGTGTGTGTGTGTGTGTGTGTGTAAGTGTGTGAGAGACATAAGGAGGAAGTTTGTTGGAGAAAGTCAAAGGAGGAACAAGCACAAATGATCCTGCGGCCAAACTCAGTTACTCGCATGAACAAACTCGCGTGAGTAACTTCTCGGTGTGAACGCAGCACAACAGACATATGTTGTTGTTGTTTTTTCCCTGATTAATATTGAATAGAACATATTTTAAGGGAAGAAACAGCATACGATGAGTCAGCAGCGGAGATGAGCGAAGGACAGACTCGCTGCTCAGTGATGCAGCTTCGACAACTATGTGCTCGTTATATTTCTGCTCCTGCAGCGCGGCTACATGTCGACTGCCCCGTACCACATCGGGGAGGATTGAATCTTTCATGCACACGAACACAGCTAGTTTAATTAATTCAGCCGTACTTAAGACTGCAGAACATACAGTGGAAATCCCATTACAACTCTTGAATGTGCCACTCTTTTTTTTAAGATTCATTTTAGATGAGTCCGTCTGATAATCTCTTATTATCTATTATTAGAATAGTTCAGACACATAAATGGAGCCTTCCCAGATAGGTGGATTACAGTGGCACTTCAACTCGTTTCACAGAAACTAATGAAGTAGTGAAACACAGACTTCCTCTGGCAGAGTTGGCACAACGGACGCTTTCGATAAGAGTGTTCGGAAGCTGGCAGACAAAGAAATGAAGAGATGTCAATCAGTTCTATTTTTGAATGTGAATCACCCGTCAAATCACAGGTCAACTTACTGGTTTGAGAGATGTCTTCACAGTAGAAGCTTTACATACATATTGTACATTATATTTCTATGGTGTGCTACTTGTAATAATATTATATGAATGATAATATTATACTTTAGGACAAGATTTAGTTTGTGAAACATTGTAAAAGTATTTGTGCACACCTTGTGTCGTGCTGAATACGAATATAAAGTTTCCAAAAATCACACTGGGACTTTAATTATTAATGAACTCGGTGCACTTACCAAATAAAACAGGACAAGTGGGCGAGTGTCAAAATGTAATTCTAACACACTATAACTTGAACCTTTGCAATGAGCCTCCTGTAGTATCACACATGTACATCATGTGTAAAAGAAAAGAAAGGAGAAATAATGAGCTCTTGATGCAGTAAGCAGGAACATTTCCCCGTTGGCATCACAACTCATTGTAATGGGAGTTATTCAAAAGACGGCACAATGTGAGTTGTGGAACTGTGGACTCCACAAGTGAAGCCGCTGAGATACAATGAGAGATGTGTTGAGTAGGAGGTGCCGGGCTCGGAATAGATACGAGAGCACATTATTTCTGTTGTTATATTTTTGAAAATGTCATGGAGAGTGTAGTGGAGACTTGGCGAGGGAAGAAAGCTGATGGTGGAATAACTCTTAAAGGTTATGTTCTCTGCGGTGGTGGGCATGGCTTCCTTCTGACAAAGGTTAAACCGTTGCATTAAGAGCCAACATGATTCCCACAGCGGCTCAACGAAGACTCGTGCTCGTAGAAGTGGCCCCAAAAACATATTCAGCTGCTCTTTAAGTTTGATATTAGGATTCATATTGAAACGTCAGTAAAGTCAACTGAAGAAAGTGGGAGATTCATCGGAAACAAAATGGTCTCTCTTCATTCAACTACGACTACATTACACATCATGTTCCTTTAGAACACATTCCCTCATAAATGCACCCTTTGCTACGCACCATCAATAAAATATCGTTACTTTCATTCAATGTGATTGAACCATTTCACTTATCATGAGAAACACAAAGTGTGTCGGTTCTTCGCAAAGATCCATGTTGAGTTGTCTGTTCCGTTTAATTCCGGAATACAAACATCAAACATCTGCAGCAACAGTATTTAATTAAAGGAGAGTTATGATAAATTGTGTGATGCACTTCCTACTGACCATACATTTTTACTCATATCATTTTGAATTACTTACTACATGTTCTGTGCGACAGGCGAGTGCCACCTAGTATGTGTGTGATCCATGTGGCCGCCTCCCACAGAGAAGTTCCTTTGCATGTTTTCACAGTTAACTATGACGATGACTTATTATTTGTCAGAACTGTTTTGCGCCGCCGTTGGTTCTCGTTTCGCCTGTTGCGTTGAGTCCAACGCGCTTATAGTTTTAGAAAGATGCAGAGTCACGTCTGTCGTGTGGACAGTCAGTCAAGTCTGACCCGTCGGGGAGGAAGGTCGTCGTTCTGTCTGACCTCACCTCGCTTGTTCATCTCTGATAGTGAGGAGTAAAAAATAAACAGCTGCTTTCAAAGTTACCAACAGGGGACTGAGGAAAAAAGATCCATGGTGGTTCATGTTTTCAGAGGAAACCTATTGGGATTTCAGATGTGCTGCAGTGAATAAACCCCCTGCACCTCCTGCAGGAGGAAAGACGATCAGTGAGTCGCTCACAAGCCTTTCATGAGTGTTTAGAAACACAATGTTAAAGCTCACACACACACACACACACACACACACACACTCACACACACTCACACACACTCACACACACACACACACACACACACTCACACACACACACACACACACACACACACATACATACACACACACACACTCACACACACACACACACACTCACACACACACACACACTCACACACACACTGATTCAGGTGTGTCACCCTCTCCTGTGTCACGAAGCTGCAGCATTTTACAGAAACCTGATTCGTGGACCATAATCATCTGGTTTACATCCACTTCCATGCCTGTAACAGTCGCTGGACTCAGTCGACTGCAGTTAACTTCCCTCTGCTCATCTTGTGCAGCGGCAGGCAGCAAACTTTCACCCAATCAGAATTTAAATAAGTATCCTCAGCAGAATGTTATCAACATTATATTATTTGCTGGAGGATTTGTCTAGGACAATCAAAAAGTAATTTACTGTGTAAATGCTGACCGTGTGTGTGTGTGTGTGTGTGTGTGTGTGTGTGTGTGTGTGTTTTTGTTTCATTTTCTTGAATAGCTAGAAAATCTCCTATCTCTCTATACTTAAGGATGGATGTGAAGGGGCACATCCCTATCTTTTTAATTACTTGTAGAACTGAATGATTTTTATCCTACAGTTCATGTTTTGAATTCTTCTATTTCCCCACAATATTCTAAAGCATAATACTTGTGCTACTTCAATAGCGAACGAGGCCTTGAACTGTCAGGAATTACATCCTCTACCCGCAGGGTTCATTAAGACTTTTGATCATTCAAAATTGGAAATGGAAAAAAAAAGGTTTAAGATGATAGAGGACGGATTCTAAGTTCTACTGAAGCTTGTTAGCTGTGCGATACATTGTCGGGGTGATGGGAGTGAGTCACTTGTGTGAATCCATTGTGACCTTTTGACCGGTGCACACTTTCTCCTCCTCACAACGAGAGATGACCTCGTCGAAGTCGTCGTTTTTATCCTGCCCATGTGATCGCTGACTAACCGCTGGTCTCCGTCAGAGTCACCAGTTCAGTACAGACCCGTACGAAGTATCATGTGTAAGGTTCACATTCGTTTCCCAGATTTTTCACAACAACAAAAAAGACTAAAACTACGACAGTGTCTTTTACAGTAACATTGAAACTGTACACAACAATGACAACAGCTGTAGCCTCAAAACTTCTGAAACAATGAGACCAAAATGTTGTAAGAAGATAGATTTGTTGACATTGACACATCTGTAAATGACATAAGGATATTTTTATATGTAAAGTCAATGAATTATTATACTGTATATATCCAGAATAATATCATTTTAAATATTTAATGGTCTTGGAATAGAGCCTTGGGGTACCCCTTAAAGTATTGTTTTACTCTCTAAATCTGGAACCGTTAATGAACACACTCTTTCTGTTAATGGTAATTCTTCACTTGAGAACAACATCCAGCATGCGTTTGTCAAATCTAAAAAATATTACACTTATTGTATACATCATATACAAGTACAAAGAATATTGTTAGGACGCTGCAAGATTGACAGTTCAGGTGTTTATTGTTTAAAAAAAGCTTTGACATTGTTGTAGAGCATTGGATTAATAAAGGATGTGAACATGTCACGTCAGCATTGAGTCATGTTTCTGAAAATGAATTCTTTACAGTTGATCATAATTCAAAGGGAGACTGCGGATATGTAGATGAAGTGTAGAGACGTCATTAGGTTTCATATAATTAATGTGTCTTTGGTATTGAATTGGTATGATCGTTTAGCTATTTTTTTTTAATCGCCATGATTCAAATCCAAATGAAATTCATCATATATTAATTTTTCTTAATGTCATTAGATACATTAAGATGAAGGTTAATAAAAGGGAGATATGAAAAGCTCAGACTTTTCTTAAAATTTGTATTAACGGCGACAGAATGAATTCATTAAAACAGCAAACCAAACAAATGAAACACGAGGACGTGACGAGGCGATGGAACGTCCAACTTATCGTCTTATCGTTCCGGTAACAGTTTCTTTTTCCGTCTGACACTTTCACCCTTGGTCCTCGAACGGGAGTCGGTTCAGCACTATGACGTCGGGCGCCCTGTGGGATTCGTATTTCCTCGAGTGATGTGATGTGATTAAGCTGCTGTACGTCTCGATCTGGTCTCGTAAAGTTACTTTAAAACCCAGAGTTTGTGAATGCTGGTGAATCGGAGTAAAGGCCGGAGTGTAACGATGTACATTCTCCATTCGATTTGTATTTGTGTCGCGCTACGCGTCACGCCACACAATATCTCAAGGCACTTTGCGCAGTGAGGTGGAGGTTCTGATTTCCCCTCTCGTTTTCAGCAGCGACTGAAGGAAGAAAAGACACCGCACGTTACCTGCTCCCACTACGGACGCGGTCGGAGCCCAGCTGGCGAACAGAGAGGAGCGTTTATCAGGTAAAGAGCCAGAAATCCCCCATCAGCTTGTGAAAGGAGATCGACTCAAACACCAAGTCCACATAAATAATAATGTCGCTCTATGAATTTAAAATGTGTAAATAAGACGGGAGCTCTGTACATAACTGTCGTCCTTGAAAGTGGACAAGTGTGTGAAGTCTGACATTAAAGTTCAGTCTGGCGACAGGCTGGATTTGATTTTCCCCACAATACTTTATTGTCCTTGCCTTGCCTAAAAGTTTGATGGAAGTGGAGATGAACTCATTTCTAAAACGGTTAAGTTCACAGTGAGTATATATATCGTTCAATAAGCTATAAAATAAATGATTGTAAAGTTGACCTGAGGGTGTCCCGGGTAGAGAAGCCGTCTTATCTGGGGAGCATGAATGTGCGTAGTAATCACATTGTGCCTATTACATTTTGATATGTATGGTGAAAACATAGCCCATGAAGAAAGGCCACGCGGTCACCGGAACCCTGCGGGGACATGTACAGTACATCCCCAGAAACATCTGGCTCGTCATTAACAGTCATGTTTCTCTCTGGGTCGAACCAATCGACTGGCTGGTGACAGGCATGTTGTCCTGATGTCCCTGCTCTTACTACTTGACCTTGGTGAATCGCAACCAACCGTAACCACCTGAGCGACCGACAGGGGACACTTTATGGCGGCGCACCGCTGATTCCATTTCCAGTTTCCAGCAGCGTCTGACAGTTCAACTTGAACGCGACGTATTCTGGAGCGTTTAGTTCAACAAGCGTATGCAACAGGACGTAGAAACATGGAGACTCACACGGAGGTCGTCCACCTCGTGTGACCATATTTAACTCATATGAACAGAGTTATGGACAATATGTTCAATTTCCCTCGCTCCCTCCTCCTCCGTCACTCGCCTCTCGTCAGACTCTCGGATGAGGAAATAACTCGTCCTCTTTAACAGCCTCATATTTTCATTTGAACCTAATGAAAACGACTGTTCTGGACAATGGAGGGAAATTAATTTTTCAGCAGTGAATGACTGGCTGTTTAGTTCTGATGGTACATCTGTAGAGATGGATTTAGCTTCAGTGATAATTTTCCTAATTAAACCACACAATATTTAATTAAGAGCCAGTGTAGTTTAATTACAGAGATTTCTCTCTCGCTCAGTCTCGCTGCCTGAGACTCACCTGCTGAAATAAAGGGAACATCTTTGTATTAAATGTTGAATAAATGTCTTCTCAGCTCAGTTCTGGTACAGAGGGCGGTCGTTCCTTCTGTCCTCTGCTGATTTCTTCATCATGGAAACTTTTAAGTGCCTGAATTAAAAATGCAACCAAACACAGAAACAAGGTGAAATACAATACACAAGAGCTGCAACAGTTAATTGATTAATCAATTAGTAATCGATTACTAAATAATCTACAACTATTTTGATAATCGATTAATCGGTTCAAGTAGTTTTTATAAAAAATAAGTCTAATTTCTCTGATTTCAGCTTCTTCAATGTGAATATCTTCTGGTTTCTTTGCTCCTCTGTGACAGTGAACTGAAGATCTTTGGTGTGTGGACAAAACAAAACATCATCGCAGGATTTTGGTGAAACACGATCAACATTTTTCGCCGTGTTATGAACCAACTAATAGATTAATTGAGAAAATAATTGGCAGATTAATCGATAATGAAAATAATCGGTAGTTGCAGCCCTAGTTGAAAATATTACCACAGGGTAAAAATGATATTTGAAGCTTGTACAGAATACACATCTGACACACAATCAAGTAAAAAAGTTGTAATGGCAAATGTTTTATAGTTATGCATAATTGGTATAGACACAGAGCAACATTAGGATTCAGTTGGAGTTTTGTTAAAGATACATCTTAAAAAAAGAAGAGGTCATATTAAAGAGATGGAGATGGAGATGGGGAGAGAGACAGAGAGAGAGACAGAGACAGAGAGAGAGAGAGAGACAGAGAGAGAGAGAGAGAGACAGAGAGAGAGAGAGAGAGAGACAGAGAGAGAGAGAGAGAGAGAGAGAGAGAGAGACAGAGAGAGAGACAGAGAGACAGAGAGACAGAGAGAGAGACAGAGAGAGAGAGAGAGAGAGAGACAGAGAGAGAGAGAGAGAGACAGAGAGAGAGAGAGAGAGAGAGACAGAGAGAGAGACAGAGAGAGAGACAGAGAGAGAGAGAGAGAGAGACAGAGACAGAGACAGAGACAGAGAGAGAGAGAGAGAGACAGAGAGAGAGAGAGAGAGAGAGAGAGAGAGAGAGAGAGAGACAGAGAGAGAGAGAGACAGAGACAGAGACAGAGACAGAGAGAGAGAGAGAGAGACAGAGAGAGAGAGAGAGAGAGAGAGAGACAGAGACAGAGACAGAGAGAGAGAGAGAGAGACAGAGAGAGAGAGACAGAGAGAGAGAGAGAGAGAGAGACAGAGACAGAGACAGAGACAGAGACAGAGAGAGAGAGAGAGAGACAGAGAGAGAGAGAGAGACAGAGAGAGAGAGAGAGACAGAGACAGAGAGAGAGAGAGAGAGACAGAGAGAGAGAGAGAGAGAGAGAGAGAGAGAGAGAGACAGAGAGAGAGAGAGACAGAGAGAGACAGAGAGAGAGAGAGAGAGAGAGAGAGAGAGAGAGACAGAGAGAGAGAGAGACAGAGAGAGAGAGACAGAGAGAGAGAGAGAGAGACCTTCGCCCCACACACCTGAAAGGAGACAGTTTGTCTTACTAACATGATGTGAACATGAAAACCAAGAGATCTTCCTCCTGTCTGTCTTCGCTGGGAACTCAAACACAGAAACTCAATTCGACCTTCTGCACACACACACACACACACACACACACACACACACACACACACACACACACACACACACACTCACACACACACACACACACACACACACACACACACACACTCACACTCACACTCACACACACAGGCAGGTGTATCCTGGGCCTTGGGCCTTCAGCTCCAACAATATTGAATCCTACATTTGTCGTAATGCAGCTCAGATGGTTCTCTTAGACCCTCCCTGCCCCTGGAATCAAACTTGCTCTTCAAAGTCCAAACTGAAAAGAGAATCCAGAATACATCTTTCTAATCAACTGGTGACCGCACCTACGTGGACATGTAGGCTTGAACTCCGGATCCATCTCAAACCGACTCTGTGCTGCACATTGAAACCACCGCCGGCCTCCGGGAAGTCTTCCATGTAGCAGACGTGACGCTCGCAGCTCCCGCACACATACGTCCTCTCGTCGCAGAGAAGTAGCTGCTCCAGCAGCAACACGGAGATATGAAGTTAATTAAACTGCCAATCCCACGGAGGACCATGACAGCCAGAGGAGCGGTGGGGTGGTGGTAGGGGCAAGCAATCTGCAGCGTGTCGTTAATTCTATTTACTCAGGAACCATATATATATATATATATATATATATATATATATATATATATATATATATATATATATATATATATATATATATATTTATATACATATATGTGTGTGTGTGTGTGTGTGTGTGTGTATTGCATGTTGTTCAGGTTTCTGTGGGAAAAGAGAGAAACTGCCTTTTGCAGTGAACGTGATGATAGAAATGCAGAATCCTCTATTTCCTCCATCCTGCTTTACTTTCATTACCCTTTTCATTTGCACCTAATAGTCTTCCTCTTTTTTTATCAGCTGTGTACTACTGCATTATTCAGACCGATAAGAAAAAGTGCTTTCCTCTTTGACCTTTGACCCCCCCCCGGGAGCGGAGGGACGACCAGGGAGGGAATCAATGCTGATAAAAGAAAACGATGAGTGAAACCCGGCAGAGGAAATAACATCAGTCTATCAAAATGTCATTCCGGCAAAACTGCTTTCACGGCACATATTGACAAAATGCAGTTGGTCCTGTGTGGACAAAAGCACGTGATAGATCAGCGGCGGTATTTGCCGGGGAAACGTTCTCCAGTGGCTCGTTCAGTGACAATGTCTTTTTCGAAGAAAAGCCTGGTCTCAGCGGGACGCGCCCACGAGACGGGAGGAGAACGTGTGAGAGGGGAACTTCATTTGCTCCTCAATCCAAATGTGATCTGCTTTGTTGAAATGAAATCGTGGTGATTGCTCTGATACTCAACCACAAATGAAGGATTCCTTTGTGGGAGGCCCGGAGGCGTCGGCAGTTTCACTCTCGTCACCGCTCTTGTCACTAACTTGGTAAAAACACACGACTCTCTCTGAAGAAAAGACGCGTGGACCACGGAGACAGATGCTGCAGAATATTCTGTCTTTGGAGAACATACGCATGTCCCCTCCATACGCTGGACTAATATTAGCTGGTGCTCCTCGTGCGTTTTAATAATAGCAGAGGCAATCTTGATTTATTATTTGCTTTCTTAATCCCAAGTGAACCTGCCAAGTCCATCACTTATGAAGTAAGAATTACACCAACAGTTACACTAGAGCTGCAACCAGCGATTATTTTCTCGATTAATCGATAAGTTGTTTGGTTTAAAAATTTCATAAAATTGACAAAAAATGTCGATCTTGTTTCCCAAACGCAAAGATGATGTTTTGTATTGTCTGAACACAAAGAGATTTAGTTCACTGTCGCAGAGGAGCAAAGAAAAAAATAAAATTCAATAGTGTAAATATGTGATTTGTGTAAAAACAACTACGGGTAGTTTGGGAAGAAGATCTGAACATGCAGAAGTTTATATACTGCTGCACAAATATCGGGTTCATAAATAGTTTTGCTTCAGTAAAATACTTTACAACACTGCCAGTCTTGTGTTTATGCAAAACCTCTGTTAATTCATAGTGCGGGGCCCCGGCCCACATTAGGTTTAATTTATACAGCTATAAAGAGGTGGCGGAGATGTAATATTGATTTTCATCAATAAAACCCTGAATCGGAGCAGAGTTTATTGAACTGTTTTAAACTGAAGGTTCTGGCCCGTTCGCTCCGTCCAAAGGCTTCTGAAGATAACCTGCAGCACATTTCCATGAGCACGCACTCTCACTGCTGATAGTTATTTTTAAAACTTCATAACAGTTTCCCTGATTCAAACTTATGAATAACAAAGCAAACATATACTGTCTGTAAAGTTTAACCATGACACAGGGTGAGGAAGGCAACTTGGCCCCTGTAGCAATATGCTAATCGTCTGCTGTAACCTCCCGCCTTCATCTCCCACCATGTTCCTGCGTTGTCTCTCTCTCTCTCCTGGTTTCTGTCTCTCTCTCCGTCTCCAAGTCTTCATGAGGAGAAAGACACACAGCTGCTCCATCATCGGAATCCTCCATGTTCAACGCCGTCCTCTCCCGTCCGTCCTGACACGTAATGGGATTTAAGGCCGGGGGCCGGGGGCCGGGGGTCGGAGGTCGGAGGTCGGGGGTCGGGGGTCGGGGGCGGTGGGGTTGGCTGTTTGTTGAAGGGACGTGAACATGCAGCGTCATGCAGGCACACGTCGCTCAGCCTTTTGCTGACGTTGTTGTCCAACACACAAAATGAACATAGGTACTAAATGATAAGAGGTTTTGCATTTGTGTCACATTAGAATCAAAAGTAATGTTTGCTATTACAGAGCAGGTACATTCAGTCATCTTCTCCAAATTCAATGAAAAGACCAAAGCCAACAATGACTATATGATTACCAGATGACATAATTATGGGGGAATTGATCAGAAGCTACTAAATATCAATATGATTCCATGTTAGTACGCTCCATCTTTCCCTGCTGGGGTCCCGTCCCTGGTCGTCGAGGGCTTCAAGGTGCCGACCATTTCCCTCATTTCCCGTCGACTATCTACTGTTGGATCGAATGGAATTGTTTAGTATTAGTAGGCTGTAGACATATAACATAATGAACATCCCTAGTTAATAACACATTGTTAAGAGTCGCTGTGATAACCAGTCATCTGCTCTCAAGCTCCCCGGACCAGATCAGGGTTCTTCTGTCCCGTTGAGGATTCTGCTGGAAGAGCTTCATGCAGCTCTGGATGAGCTGCAGCTGTCATCCACACTGTCCATGCAGAGAATGACTGTTTCTCACCGTAGACGCTGGAAATAGCTCCTCCCGCGTTGCACCTCTACGCGTCCTGTGGCCGGGGATCCTGATCGAACCACAACCAAACAAACCTGAAAAGGACTCGTCGTCCTCGAACAAGTCTTTTCACTCCTCTAACACTGTTGGACAAAATTATAATCATATGCAACTTAAGCGGACAGAAAATGTATATTTTTTTCATATAATCCAACATTTCTAAAACAATGTCAGTTGGCAGAATCATAAATGATCTGACAAATGCAGGATACACCTTCTTTAAAGGTAAATACACAGTGGAACCTAACTTCGACCTGCATTTCAACACTTGATGGAAAGAAAAAAAGGTTTTGAAGTTTGCTGACAGTTCATCAGTCTGACATTAGGATGGATGTAAAGTTAGCTCGCCAGCTAGCGCTCAGGTGGAACTAACGTAGCATGAGCCAAACAGGGAGCTATCGGATGATGTCTGGGGAAGAAAGACGTTCAACTCCTGCTGTCTTCCTCCTCCAGTCACCTCCATCACGCTTCAGTGGATTCAGCCCCCGGTCCAGTTTGTTGACATGTAAAAAGAACCATCGTGTTAAGATTTAATTTAGATCTTTGCATGGCAATAATGAGAAGATGCTGCGCTCCAACAAGTGACCAGATGAGGAAGCACAGGAAGATTTGGGGATTGTACAATATCTTCGCAGCACCAACGTACAGTTATTTTATCTGTATATATGTACATTCAATTTTAAGGCGTCTATATTTCATACGTACTCAGAAGCAATGACTGAGGTGCAGTTCACTCTTTCCTATCATTGGTCCCTCTTCTCAAAGTTATGTACAATTTATGATTACACACATCCTATGTACTGTATACGACTCTTAGCAACTTCATACTGACATACTAAATATGTTCACCTGCTAATATTAGAAAGTGTTTACTTTATATATTAAATAGATGTTAACATCAATCAAATCATATTTGTATTGCCCATAATCACTAATCACAATTTGCATCATAGGGCTTAACAATCTCTACAAGGTGTGGAATCCTCTGACACATTATTTACATTATCATAATATTTAACTAACCCTCTGCTCACATAATCAGCTCCTGCAGACAACTACAACACACTGCTCTTGTTGTCCTTAACCATATTTTTGCAACAGTAAATTCTACATCCCCCTGATAAATAATAATGCTACTTATTAGTTATGAAATTGATGCTTTGCCACCTGTTACCCACAACTATAAGCCACTGTTGTGGTGTAGATAATGACATGACTCTATTCTGATGGGGTCATTATCATCAGTATTAATTATTGTTGTACATTGATCACATTAAACATGCAATTATGTAACAGTAACAAATATTCATCAATTTGTCCGGAGCATCTCTCTCCCTGCCAAAATATGATGGACACTGACAAAGTTTCTTCGAATGTCAAAGATTCAACTCGAGCTGAAAGAAAAAAGGTGGTTAAGTCTTATTTTCGTCCCAATAAATAGCTCCTCACACGTCTATTAACCTGCGTATTGACGTCACAGTGTGTGTGTGTGTGTGTGTGTGTGTGTGTGTTAGACATGAACGTGTCCTTTCTCTGTGCAGGAGCAGAGGTGATATAAAAACACATTGTTGGGATCCTTCGGGGTAAACAGTCCCTCCGAGTGTTTTTGCGCGGACACCTCCGACCACCTCCTCCCAATTGGAACCAATCTTTTCCCGTTCAATGAGCCTTGTGTCCATCTCTTTGCCCACAATCCTCTAAATCTCTGCAGTGTCACGGCTGCTTGGAAACAGCCAGCTGGAGAGGCCAAGGCTTTGGCAGAGACTTGGGGAGTGGGTTAAAAAAGGAAAACACACAGCATGATGTACAATCACAACCGCACAGCGTGATGATTTGCATGAGAGCGTGCGTATTTGCACATGCATGTGAATGTATGTAAGTGCATGTGTGAGCATGTGGGGGTGTTCTGCATGTATGTGCATGGAGCTGCAGGAGGACGTTGATCTGTGTCATTGTTCTCTATACATATGACAGCCTGCTCAAGCAGCTCCAGAAGCACATGACTGCCACCAGTAGTCGGGCAACTGCTACTGCAGAGAGGAAAAGCTCACAACTCATCCTGCAGACGCCTCACACAGCGCTGTGCTCCTGAGCTTCAGGAACAAAGTGCTGGTAGTCATCACATGACCCCCCCAGAATTCAAATTCAATGCCAGGTTCATCATTCCACCCTAGAGTTGACTCTTAATCCCAGACTCGGATTGGGATGCTGTTCATAGCTGAGAGATGAAAAGGCCAGACCAACCTGGCTGTGAATCATAACAGTGTACAGTATGGATCATGAGGGGAAGATGGATACTGTTTGTCACGGGGCATCTTTGAACTCACAACCTTGGGTACATAAGACAAACACACTAGCAATGACACTAGAAGGCTCTTCCTACTGCCACTGGCACGTCTTCTCATGTCCCGGCGAGTGAGGTTTAGACACTGCACAGCAGAGCACTGGATTGGCAGACCACCGCACAACAAAACAAAACACGCTAGATTTAAATCGCCCTTCCAAATACCAGCCGGGCCGACGGCTGTCGGGCCGACGGCCGTTCTGGACTTCTCCAGAGCGTCCAGATGGCCAGTCCGCCCCTGGCATGGATCAATTCATGTAGATAGATGGATAGATTCAGAACATGGCGTTGAGTTCAGTGACCGTCAGTGACGTCCTCCAGATGTGAATCCAGCGGAGCCTCTGGGACGTGGTAGAGCAGGAGATTGGCAGCACGGAGGTGCAGCTGACACATGTGAAGACATGTGTCAAAGGAATGTTTCCAACATCTTGTGGAATCCATTGCTAACGGAGGCGCTACCCAGTGTCTGATACGGCGTTCCTCAGAAAGTGCTCGGTGAGCGTACGTTGAAGTGTGATGGATTTGACGTGTGCTGCAGTTTGACTGTGACAGTTTCTCAGCATCACGGAGAGAGAGACTGGTGAGAGGACGAGTGGGAGAAAACACTTTCCTTAAAGCTCCAATGTGTCTGAGTGGCAGCAAAATGAGACTAATTCTTAGGACAAAAAGTCGTCGCCAGTTCACGCCCCCCCCCCCCCCCCCCCCCCGGTTGTTCACCTCTATCCCTCGTCCAGCTGCAGGTGATTCAAATAATAGAAACTGTATCGTCGGTTTACAGACTGTGCTTCAAATGATTAACCCTGGCACTCTCCACCCTGGGTCGTCTCATGAGGCGGATGCAGGTTAATTGTATGAACATTGATGTCAAATAAAATAATAAAATCATTTATTTCGATTAACCTAAAGGGTCAGTTCACCAATATGTTTTACGTCATGGAACCTTGAGAAGTCTGCCACTGAACTCTCTTTGCGCCTTATACAATTTGATTTGTCGTGTTCTCACCATTTAAAGATGTATTTGTAAGACTTCAAGTCACTGCAGCTCAGTCAGGTTATAGACATTTTCATAAGAACAATGCTGATGTGCTTATGCTATTGAATCATAAATTAGTAGAAACACAGTTGAGCTTAAGCTGATTGGAGAGGAAATCAGAGGATCTCTAAAGTTATCAAGATTCATCTTCTGGGATGGTCAATACAGAAAGTGTAAAAAGGTCTATCAGTGCCACTGGATGAGAGCGGAAGGGACGGTGTTGGTGTGTCTGAGTCATCCTCAGGCTACCATGAATGTCTTGTACTTTACCCTTGTAAAAAGATTGATTCTAAATCCCTTTCTCTCCTCTCTAATATGACATACAGTACAGTATTGAACAGTGTGTGTATTCTTGCTTTAACCCACTACATGTACAAGTGAAAAGTATTTGAAGTGCAGCAGCCGACTTCTGTGTCAGTGTAATCTGTTCCCTTCTCTGCTTCACAATGACACCGCTCTGCTGCCTGTGTGTGTGTGTGTGTGTGTGTGTGTGTGTGTGTGTGTGTGTGAGAGTGTGTGTGTGTGTGTGTGTGAGAGTGTGTGTGTGTGAGAGTGTGTGTGTGTGTGTGTGTGTGTGAGTGTGTGTGTGTGTGTGTGTGTCCGGTGTGTGTGTGTGTGTGTGTGTGAGAGTGAGTGTGTGTGAGTGTGTGTGTGTGTGTGTGTGAGTGAGTGTGTGTGTGTGTGTGTGTGTGTGTGTGTGCGTGTGTGTGTGTGAGTGTGTGAGAGAGAGTGTGTGTGTGTGTGTGTGTGTGTGAGAGTGTGTGTGTGTGTGTGTCCGGTGTGTGTGTGTGTGTGTGTGTGAGAGTGCATGGGTGTGTGTGTGTGTGTGTGTGTGTGTGTGTGTGTGCGTGGGTGTGTGTGTGTGTGTGTGTGTGCGTGGGTGTGTGTGTGTGTGTGTGTGTGTGTGTGTGTGTGTGTGTGTGTGTGTGTGAGAGTGTGTGTGTGTGACACCTGTCAGACTCTGATTGGCAGGTGTGTCACGCGCTGAGGAGAACGCACTGCTTTGGTCACATGTATTCGAGTTGAAGATTCGACTCCCGGCAGCTTGTTTGTTTTCTCTGAGCTGAGGATGAAAAAAAAAAAAAGCATTTCTCAAAGAACACAGAGGCAGAGAGGAAACAAGGCGAGGGGGAGCGACGGCGAACGTTAAATCCCTTTTCACTCCCACAGCGGCGGTGACGGCAGCATTTAGCTACAGTATATCTGATCTTTCAGAAAATACACAGGAGAAGCATTTTGAGCACGATTAGAATTAACCTGGAATTCATAGCAGGAGGAATATACGGTAGAATAATACAACGTTTAGAATTGATGATGATGCAATACATTTGGGCTTTACAGAATTAAAACAATAGCATTAGAGAACATATAATAATACACTCTTCAACTACTGCCACTGTCAGGTGATGCTGAGAGAAATGTTGTTCCATCCAATCCATCGTTCGTCTCTCTCTGACTGTCGTACTATGTCGTGGCGGTCGGCCACAAGCCCACTGGTTCCTAATGACAACGCAAACCCTAAAAACACAACAACTCAGAAATAGCTGTAATTTCATGGAAACAAAAAAACATAACTCAAACTGCGGGAAATAGCCCAGTTATTCCGGGGACTGTTTTCAGCATCAGATTAATTCAGACTCGGTTCTCTTTGGCACAGCAGGACGGTTTATTTGGACCTGTATCGAAATGAACTACAGTTTGTCTTAATTTGAGAATTTTCAATATGAGGAGCAAACTATTTAAATTTATTACATTATAAAATACAACATAATGAAATAACAACAAAAGTATTAAACTAAAAAATGAAGACTGTGAAAAGCCCCGTGCAGCCAAAAAAAATGGCATTTAGTTTGACATTAATATCGGATTTTCTCTTTTGAACACCAACACTTATGTAATGCCTAATTGCAAAACTCATTTGACTGTTTTTGCAAATTAAGCTGCTTTTTTGAGGGATTGTAGTGATATTGTCCGATGTAACCAGTGACCTGAGGGCCGGGGCCAGTGAAGGTTTATGCAGGGTAAGATGATTCTGCAGTCATTGGTCCATCTGGGACAGTGACTTTAGTTATTCTTTTGGCGAATGGATCCCATTCCTGTCACGATTGTAGTACATCTTCTCTTTAGATCCAAAATGTGACTGTAACTTATGGTTGTCTAATGTTAACCTGTACCATAAAGATGAATGACATGGCAGCTACCAAATCATTTGGATCGTTCAGTTAGTCCTTCAGGTTTAATCACACTGATGAATGTCCAAGTGTTTATGTTCCTGATGTCAAGTTCTGTTTGAATTCGTTATTTGCCGCTATAGAAACGTGATGAAACGTCATGATTGACAGCAGAGACTGACTTGTGATTGGTCAAGCACGTTTATTGGCGGGACTTTGATATTGCCGCTCGACTTCACAACCACTACTGTCCGTACAAAGATGTAGTCGGCTGCACCGAGTCTATCAGCTAAGATAACTTCTCACTGGTAAATGGAGTGATATATATATATATATATATATATATATATATATATTTATATAGATCTTTTCTTTTCTGGTCTTGTCGTCCATCTTTTCATACAGTTCATGCTCTGAACCTGCAACTAACTCTCAACAAACCATTGGCCCAATATCCTCAGTTCATATCTGTGTTAAACATGTTATTTAACCATTGTCCAACTTCATTTTCATCTCTTTCTGATCTAAAACATCCAATCTTTACTGTTGGCCTGCAAGCACTTCTTTCTTCATTCTTCAGCATCATTCACATCTTCTTTCTTTACACAACTTACCTGCTATTTACACCTCCATCCTCACCACACCAAAGATTGGGTTCTTTTGTCCGTCAGCTCGGTGTGTAACTGTTGCTTCTGGCTGTGGTTCAAAGTATCCTCAACTTCAATTCAGACAGAGTGAGCTCAGTGTGTTTCAGTGTTTTGATGGCTTTCCAGGGTCAGGGCACTCGTCTGCTCCTTTTGTCTCTTCATCTTCAGCTGGCGGTGGGTGGTATGACTCATACTAAAACATTCACCGTCACCGGCGCTGTCCTTCACACACACACCTTTGGCACGCAGAGCTTTCAGTGTCCTCTATTCAAATGCAAATTGATGATTTGTTTAAAGAATATTTCGGTGACGTTATCGCGCCACAATTACATTCGGAGAAGCTCATTAACCGTGCGGCTTCATACACCAGGGGGCAAAGGGCACAGCCTCCCACACAAGCTCTTTTTGCATAACACCTCTGCTCATTGCTTGCAGTAGTTTCTATGGCATATTATAAAGGATATCTTAACTTCAGTTGTCAAGCTACACAAGAAAAAGGAGAGAGGAAGGGTCGGAGAAACGGCAGAAGGCAAAGTGAGGCTCTGCAACTGTAGTCGCACCAGAGTGAATAGTGAACGGCCGACTGGAGAGGAGGAGAGGAGGTGAGAGGTAGAAGGAGAGGCGAAGAGGACAGCAGAAAGGAAAATCAATAAAGTCATCAAACATGAATTGCGCACTGAAATGACTTCTTAGGTCCCATCAGCAAAGCGAGTGGGAGGTGAAATGCAGTGGAGAGGCTGGACACCCGACTTCCATGTGTCCTTCAGCGGCACTGACTCAGTCACTGAGCTCACCTCTGTCTAATGCTCAGGCTAAAGAATTCCTCCCCACACACATCACGAGTGGCTTCAACGGAAGAGTGTTAGGCCAGGCATAGGGGGAAACCAGTTCAGCTGTCACACATCCACGTTAACTAACGTGAGCGAAGCTACGCTAGCTTCAGTACCTGCGCGACTCTCAGAATTCATCAACGGTTGTTTGCGATTGAACGTTATCGTGTCAGGACGCACGTCGACGTTCATACGCAAACACCCGATGTCCCGCATCGTTTCTTCCAGATTCAGATGTCAATAATAATATCTCAACTTGGTTAGCAGCTAGCGATAGCTTAGCAGACTGGCTAACAAAACATCCACAGGTTGCTTGGTGCTTCTGGGTCACAATTTATCTTCTCAGTCAACCGCAATCGACCCAGCCACGATCTGCTAGCTAGAAATTTCTGTTAGATGCTATTTAAGATTGATATATATGTTAATATCTCGTCATAACTATTCAATTATTGTGACTCTCTTATATCTTTCTCTTTCTCTCTCTTTATATCTTTATTTTGCCAGGTCCTGGACCTGGCAAAAATCACTATCACATATTTCAACTTTATTCTCAACATTTGGACTTTATTCTCGAAATGCAATAAAAAAAAATCTTTCTCCTTTCATTTTTTTCCTTATGCCTGGCTTTAATACTCTCCCGTAGGCTTTGCTGTGTCATGACTTTCATTTCCTTCTTTTTTTTGATAATTTTAACTTTGTAATAAACATGTTGCCACGTAGCTTGTGCCGCACGCTTCACTCTTTTGGTCTCCGCAGGTTGCCCCTCTATTTTTCCAGTTTTGCTCATTCTTACATTTTCCTTCTCCCCCTCACGCCTCAGCCTCTCCACAGCTTTTCTCTGGGGTTCGCGGATTGCTCTGAGTTTTTCCAGTCTGTTTGAGTTTGTTTGCTCGAGGGCCAAAGTCATCATTTCTGTTGGAACCGGGGCCGTGCCTTCGGGTTGGAGGGCTGGCGGCAGTGATGCGCTAGTGTATGCGTTGCTTCACACAAGTGTTGAATGCTGACGGCGGCCTGGGCCATTCAGGGGTTCACACTCTTGAATGAGGTTGCAGCGACTCAGACGTTCAGCTGGCATCCAGACAAACCCCACTCTCATTCTTATTCTGCCCTCGGCGCTCAGTACAGGCTGCCATTGTTGACCAGCCTAATAGCTTTCTCACAGAGCCGGGGTTACGTCTTTGATGAGTCAATAGAAGCACTTTGCATGGCCAAACAAGCCGAGCCAATCATCAAGGAAGTGTTGTATTGCATTGTGTCTTTTCCGCATTATGCTGCACATTCACCATTCTCTCTTCATTATCTCTGGCAGCCTCTTACATACCAAGCTCTGAAAACCAGACTGTAAATAACTGTGAATAATTCATACTTATAACAACTGTTAAATCTCCATGAGATGGCTCCATTTAGACACGGTCCATTGTCTCTATAGCACAGACGTGTTAGAGAGAAAGAGCGTCATACTGATGATGTTGCTTTTCTCACAGCAAGATCACTAGGACTGTAAAGTTTGTCCTCAGGGCCAGAGGGAAAAAAAAACTGTGGCCAATAAAATTAAAAAGCTTCAAGCCCTTGGGAACATGAAACGCTCTGCAAATATCACTGCAGTTTTGATCTTAAGGTGACACAATCATTCAATGGCAATCTGCCAGTTAAATTGTAGCCTTACAACACATGCCCTGGAACAGTTTTCATAAAAAAATGTAAAAAAGAGTGGACAGGCATTTTAAATTAATAGCGTATAGAGTTTAACTGACCCACTGGGATGCTTGAGGTTCGCCTACAGATTTCTAACTTGACCAAACTGTGTCAGTGAGGGCAAAAGACCACATGGCATGAAAGGTTTGAATATATTAAACATCAACTAGGGGCTTGTGGCAATAGTCTTCAACCATAAAGAAGGGGAAACAGTGAGTGTCCTTAATTATCAAAAGGGATATGAATTCAGTGCTTTCTCCTTGAACTGACGCTGTAACTCAAACCGTCATTAAACCTTTGTGACTTAAAGAAGAGGCCTCTTCAATAAGGACGGACAATTTACTTGATGATGCTACTGACAGTTTTGCTCTGCATCACATGGGCAACGTGTTTGGTTATTTGTGTCGCGCTGTATCGTGAATGAAGCATCGAGCTCATCTTTAATTCATGTCGCTCAGTGAGTCTCTCGTGGTCAGGAAAGGGTCTGTTGGTATGGTATGCTGTTCGAAAACACAGCTTCCGTTTCCTTCACAGATGATTCAGTCGTCGCCTCCGTCACATTCCCAATGAGCACTTCTTTCTGTTGTTCTGATGTTGTCACAGCTTGAACGTGTTGCCTTGGACGAAGCATGTTTACTTCTCAAGGCTGAAGGACTCGTCTCTATTTTCCTGGCGACACCCTTGAATCTCGAGAGACATAGACGTTACTCTTTGTTGACACCAATGGAGTTCACACTGCTACTGGATATGCGCTATGCTTACGATAGGTCAAAACTGTAACTTTCAGTTTCAAATATTTTCTTCGCATGAACATAACTATTGACCACGATTTTTCTTCATGTATCCAGACATCAGACTGTTCCCCTGAGCATAAATCCCAATTAGAAAAAATCTGCTTCTGTATCCAGGGGAGCTGGCAGCTGCTGCTGCATATTTTTGAGAATGAGGAGTTGCGTCCAGTTTCAGTAATGTATAGCCTTGACAGTTTTTGAAATATTAGTAATTTTGTAAACACCTCCAAAAAGAAATCTGTCTCTGTCATGCTTGACATTTTAAAAAGTGGAACCATGTGTCTAGCCACTACTATCTGGGATTAGCAGCAATCAGTATTCAGCTAATTTAGCAGTTCTTTTCAAAGTATTGCAAAACAACATCAGACTTGCAATATTTTCAAGGTGGCGGTTATTACACAAGTCAAATGTGATCGCAGTTTGATGAAGCGTTTAAAAGTTGTAGCAGGCTGAAGTGTTTTGCCGACATCAACAAACATTACTCGTAACGAGGAAAAGTGAATAAATCTCAAATCAAACTTTTGGCTCAATTCAAACGAATATGTAGCAACGTTGGTGAAGCTTGGATGAAGGATGTAAGATCGTACTCATTTAGACTTTTCTTATACTGTGTTCCGTGCTGATTATTGTGCAATAATTTCTGTTTATTTAGGCAAGAAAGTTAATGTATTTCCAAGATGCATTGAAATAGGGGAAAAGGCACAATACATAAACAATATAGATATACAACTTCATTATTAGAACAAAGTATTGAGGACTCCATGAGATGGTCTAACAACAAAGTTTTTTATATAATACAAGTGTTGCTGGAGTTTCATTTTTTGTGTAATTCCTGAGTACTAAACAGCCGGAGACTATTCCAATTATTAAAAGTAATATAAATAATTAAAATAGTAGCAAGAATTATTATGACAATTGGTATTTTGACAGGATTTCCTCCGGGATTAATAACATTTATATCTACCTTCTTAAAAACGCAACATATATTTTATGTTACCTGTATTACCTGTATCATCCAGCCAAGTTGAAACCTGCTTCAACGAGCACTATGCCAAGACCAGGAACATCTTCGAGTGCAGCTTTGGCAAATTATAAACAAGAGCTTAAACCCCAAGATTTAAAGTCCAGAGAACAATCAAATAAAAATATCTTTTTATCGTTATTATAATTATCATTAAATTGTTATATGTAACATAACATTGGTATCAATAGGATTTTGGTTATAAATTATTAAAAATAACTATATAGTTCTAAGCTTTATACCCACATACCCTGACAATGTTACCAATTAATGTAGCTGTGTTTATTTAACTACCATGCAGACTGACATTCTCTCTGACTAAATCTAATCATGTAAGAGAAACATTAAAACTAGCAATTATTATGAAATTGATGTTTAAATCTAATCTTTTACATATTGTATAATCTATTCAAAGAGAGAGTATTGCACTGCCCTGTCAGAAGCCGCCTGCTCCTCCATAAAGTCCAGGAGCGCCTCGCTGACCTTGGCCGTCTTCCATGGTGGCACCTTGGCCCACACTTTGGAAGGTGGCAGGTTGGGGAGGTGACGACAACACCGCCTGTAACGACAGTCAGAGGTGGAGTTATTGAGTGCTGGTGCTGGACCGCAGCATCCATCTGATTGTACCGCTGCCAGGTGCCCCCCCCCCCCCCCCACCTTCGCTGTCGGAGGATCCTGAAATATGTTCAGTGAGTGAATGCTAAACAAATGATCAACCCATACGTCCTCGGTTAAATGACTGTTCAAGCTTATGTATGGTGAAAGTTCTTTGACTGTGACTGAGGACGTTTGACAAGGACAAAGACAAGAGTGAAGACTGATAAAGGCCTAATGACTAGAAAAGGAAAATGGTGGGAAAAAAAGATGATGATGCGAATGTGCACGGACTATATTAATCTGTAAAACTACATCCACTGAATACAGAGACAATGGAATATTTCTTCAATGCCGCAGGATTGCCGAGATATTAGCCCAAAAAAAATGTTACTGTTCGTTGACTCCTTTTCACCACATGGAAGTAATATTGCTTCTATTTTTAGTAAGTTGAAATATGAAGCTTTTCACACAAGTTCCAGTCTTGTGGCCAGGGAGGAACATTCCATGAAGATCAAAAGAAATTAAATATAAGATTTACCATTACAGATATCACTGCCATAGGAAAAAAAAAAAATGAATCACTGGGAACTGTGTACGGAAGATACATATCTGGTGACTCTTCTTCCACCATCAAGTCAAACATTTGCCAAATACTTTGGTTTATAATTATTTATTTATTATTTATTAATTATAACCAAATACCTGCAAGACTAATGACATTTCCCACAAGCCTCAGCTGTGCTTGTTATTTTTTACATGCTAACATGCATAGATAAGATGGTGAACATGGTAAATCCTACCTTTAAATCTCTTTTTAAAAGTCTTGTCTTTCATTTCTATCAGATATGATATTTTCATTCTCATCTGGGAACCATGTTGTTTGTGATGGATGTTCAACAGACAGTCTGGATAATAATTTGGCGGTTTGCTTTACCCGGAGGTTCGTTCAACAACTACCTCATCATCTGATTTCTTGCCCCGTAGAGCTTCTTTTTCTAGTGTTGCCGTCCACCAGCAGTTAAATTGGGAAGTAAAATATTTTTATTAACAACAAAAATAAGCCCAGCATTGTACTGTAGAAGAATTTCCTCCGGGCTCACGGTCGCGGTGGAGAGCTGGAGGTGGTCACCCAAATCAGAAGCGGTCCTTCTGAGGACATACATACCCAAACCAGGTTTTTATGGCCATCTGCTGGGTACTTGTCCAGATTTATTTCCGTGCAACAAAGTCTGGAACCGCCTGACTGATGTGATCCTCAGCACTCATTGCCGGGGACATATTTGGTCCCTGGGTTGATATTTCTTACACATTAAATAGCAGCGTCCTTGTTGCTTTTCGGAGTAAATCAAGAAATAATGGTGAACAAAACACCAGAAGAAAATACAGGTAGGTCTCGTTCATAGAGCAGAGGGAAATTAGGTCATGTTGAGTCAAATGCTTGACAGTGTGTGTGTGTGTGTGTGTGTGTGTGTGTGTGTGGTATCCACTGCCTGTGTCTTTCAAGAAAGAGTTTTGCCCACAAAACCCAATTCTTTGCAGTTTCAGGAGCATAGAATGAGCTGCCGTGAAGGAGCAGAAAATAACAGGGAGAAATGTCCCCTGCTCTTACTGCCACATCAGTATGCCACACAAACAAGAATAGAGGCACAAATAGATTTAAAAAAACAACACTTCCCATCTGTTATAATTCTCTGTCAAGCCTTGTTTTCCGAGAACCGCCGAGCAAGAGCAAACAAGCACATTTGTGTGGCTTGATGGGAAAGTTGGGTTAGGGAAGAAAAAAGCATATCATTTTAAAACGAGCAGTTGGAAGTGGTGTATCAAATATGAATTGAGGAGGGGCAGCGAGCACAGAGCTGTGTGCCAGGAAGGCTCGACTCACCAGGAGGTAGGTCGATACAGTGATGTCATACAATGAAGGAGGGGGAGGGGGTCAGTGATCGGGTCAATATACAGTATATGACCAAGAGAAGAGGCTCAAAGGAGCTAAATACACCGGCCAACCACAGCAGAGCAAGCACATTGTACTGCTCTCACCAGAAAAAGACAAGTTTCTTTTTTTCCAGCCGTCTTCATCGATATTTTAACGCTCCCAAAATTGACCATTGACCATCAGCGAAGGACCGAGTTTGGAGACGGGGAAAACAAATACCATCAGAAAGTCTGACAGAGGAATTCTCCGTCCAGTGTGTGAAGATAACTGCAGGTGAAGAAACTGGGTAGTTAATGTTCTGGTATTCAAAAAAAGAATGGGGAAAAAAGGTGTCTGTCCTACATTTCCCCGAGGACATTATGGATTTACAATAACAACAATAGAGGACATGTAAAAAGTAGCTCCTCTAACTCCTCTCCGGAGTAAAACGTTGTTCAGAAAATCACAGGCAAATGTATGTTTGCATTGTCGTGAAAAGAGTTTGAAATGCTCTCAGTGTGAACTCTCAGTAACAAAATGGCGGGTACTCTAAAGGAACCCCATCCATACTGATTTACTTCCTGTTAGCGCGTCTGTCTGTCAGCGTCTGGTCCAAACCTTCTGATGCAACAATCAAAGGTTAGGGTTGAACAATATTATTGGAAACCTTCTGGGAAAAATTGAAATATATTGCCTGGTGGCAGGACCAAAGAGAGTCGAGGTTGTGATGAGATGAGATGTACAGTACTTACAGTACCTCACTGGAGTTAACACTGTAATTCTAGTCACTGTGGTGCTGTGGCTCTAATGTCCACAATACTATCTGGTGTAGGACCCAAAGTTTTTCATGAACATCTCTTGATGTTCAGTGACCTGGCATAAGGAGTTCAGAGAGGAGAGAGCGCGTCAGTCAGACGTTGGAAGCAGAGAAACAGTGAGAAAAAGACAAGGTGACTTACCAGAGTTTACTCACCGATTCATTTGCATTTGAAGACACGGTGTCGGGGTCACAGTGTGTTTGCGTGAGCCAGGGTCAGATGCTGAGGAAATGCAAAAACAAAGAAGCAAAGAAAAAATGACCAATGGCAACAAGAAAAAAAACAGCCACTGTGTGAGTATTTTATTTAAATAGTATAGTACAAGTATATAGTCAACTGGTGCATACCCAGAAGGGCAAACAGTGTGTTTCTGTATGTGTAGGTTACACACAAAATATATTTTTTGTTAATATGTGAGGGTTTTTTTCAACTTTGGTGAACAAAGCTGCTTCCCCCCTGTACTAGATAAATCACCTCCTGGCTCTATACCTCTGTACTTAAATCCTCTTAAATCAATGTGATATATTTACACTGGGTCCAGTCTACAGTATGATGTAATGTATTGAAATGAAACCACAGAGGATTCGACTACAGTTCCCCTCAAACGCACAGAGCTCTGTATTATTTAATTTTTTGGCAAATTGATTTGGTTCTACATCCTCCAACTTTACTGTTATGAGTCTTCACTAATTTGCATTTTTGTATTTTCAGCAGCAGGCAGCCGTTTCCTGCCCAGTGGCCCCGTGATCAAATGTTATTTACAGCTTGTTTCACTTCCACCAAACCTAAAAATAAACTCAATGTAACGCAGAGACATGACTGTGATGTTGTATTTCTCATTTGACTCTCTGCCCAGACAATGAGTAAGCACTTTCCAAATTGTCAAACTATTCTTTTAATACAACGCCGTGCAGGTACACTACACACAGTGCTATTAACTGGTTGTTAAGTGTTTTTCTTTCTTGTACAACTTGAAAGGAAATTCCTCAACCATCATCATATTCCTCTCCTGAACGTTGGTATTCCCTGGCCGACCACCTTCCTGTCTTTTTCGTGGACGTAAGGGTTTCATCAACACCCTCAGGTTCAGGTTGTCTGTTATCTGTCTGTCGGACGTGATGCTGCAGGTGATACATCACACGCCGCCGGTTCCATTCAGATGATCTGTTGGTGAGATAGTTCATTTCTTTCTCACCGCGTCTCAACTTTGAAATGTTGTGCTGATGAAAAGAGCTACACAATATTTAAAGGGCAGAATCTAAATGCCAAACGTAATGCCACCGATGACGGTGGAGATGGAACCTCACCTTAAACGAATGAGGGTTTTTTTGTCACTAAATTCTGGCATTTAAAAAAGAAGAAGATCGCACTGATTGGCCTGAAGGGCGAACTGTGGTAAGGTGAGTAAAGGTCAAACTTTTTACACGTTAGATAATCTTTGTTGGTATTATTCAGTTTTGGCGGCAAAAGGCTGGAGTGTAAAATATGTTGGAACTCTTTGAGTCAGTCAAAGATCCTGACATTTGAACTCTTTCTGTCTCAAAGGAAATCTGAAATGTTACCTGACTTATTAGGAAACATTGACTTTGTCTGAAGTCACTCACACATTCTCTACATAATAACCACTATACAGTACATTCTGTACGAATTGCCTAAATTCTAGACAATTTTACAATCAGATAATTCATTACGGTGAAAGTAGGGAATACAAAGCGTTATGTCGAGCGTACCTGACTGTCAAGTTTCTTGCTGCAGACATAAATCATATATCATACATCATATATCATATATCATAGCCAGCTTTCGGGCTAACGGGCCATGCTAGCTGTCCATGGAATACCAAAAAGAAAGCTCACGAGAAATAAACTCCACAACCAGATGAACATAAAACTGATTCCTGTCAAGCTTACATTATGTTTCCATATTTATCATGTTAAAAGTGCTTCAACATTTCAATATCAGTATACCTCAAAAGAAACGTGGTGTTTTTTAGTAATGAATATATGTTAATGTTGGAGGGAAGTTAATTGTCACATTATCTTGGGACAACAAAGTTGTTTTCTTGTGACGATGGAGCTAATCACCTCGTCGACTGAACATTTCTCCTTTTGTGAATCTAATAATCCCATCATCCTGAGATACGGTCCTTGGCTTCCATGAAGAAACGATCGATATATTATACACAGACATCATGTTGGTAAAGAAAAACTCAAAGCCATCAGTGAGATGGCAGCAGGAGATTAGGTGAGAGCACAAAGATCACCTCAACACAACCAGCGCCTGTATGAGAGCATCGCGGTTTAATCACGCCGCTCACCCCCGCAATTGATCAGCGGCTCTCGGCAGAGAGCGTGAATCCCCAGCGCCGTGGATTCCAGCGTTTGATTCCTTAGCGCTCGACGGACACGGAGGGATGTGTTGCCAGCGAACACACAGGCTCTGATGGGGAACCAAAGAAAAAGAGAGAGAGAAAGAAGAGAGAATCACTGCCTCATTGGCAGCTTAATGGTGTGTGTCATAAACGGTGTCACACCTCATCTCCCCCCCCCCAACCTTCATCTCCCCCACCCACACTCCACCTGCTCCATCCTCATCTGTCTTCCCACAGCTCCCTCGCTCTTCATCCTGAGCCGGAGTCAGATCATATTTCCAGTCCCACAGCAGAAGATCTGATCTCCTTCTGCTCTGCAGCTAAAAGCATTAGACAAGATTTACTTCTCTTTGTTCAGGGTGAACACATGAAAATTGATTATCCCGTTACTCAAGTCACCAGTTTGTGAGATGTCAAGACAAAAGAATACACAGCGTACAAGCCCCCTCACGCACATGGAAACAATAATGTGAGGTAACAATTTAAAGGTCAGGAAGAGTAAAACGTAACAAATTCTTAAACCGCACCTTCAGACAGATTCCTTATTTCATTATAGTCCTGCTTGTGTTGATGGACATGGTGACAATCGACGAGTCGCACCCAAGCCCAAGATCGTCCATGAGGAGAAGACAATGTTTCTGCCTCAACAACTTCAGCTCCAGAGTGAGACGTCTTCTCTCCAGCTCATCACGTCACATTCAGTCAAACTTCATCATATCAATAAGTTAACACAGTAAACCTTATCATTTTTTAATCAGGGTCTTGGATCAAGTAGCTCATGAAAAAAAGGTTGACAAAGCTATATGAATAATTAAACATTTTAAGATACATCTGATAAACAATTTAAATATAACTATATTCAAATATATATATATATATATATATATATATATATATATATATATATATATATTAAAATCGTAAGCCTCGGATTGGAGTTGCTATCAGTAAATTCCCAATATTTAAGGCGTCTGCGCTCAAAACACTTGACCCCTCAATTCTTCATACATCAAATCATCAATGCAAGTGATGATTGAATGTTCTATTCATGATGAAAAACTTATTCAGAAACAACAGTGTATGTTCCAACATTCAACGACAAAGTGATTTGGAGTTTCTACACCTCAGACTGCCGTCTTCCTTACATCGGTCGTACCTGGGGCTCATGGTAATAGTCACATGAAGAGCATCCAACACATAAGAGTACCAACGGACGAGGCAGTGATCAATACAACAAATCCATCACACGTCTATTTTGAGAGGATGTTTTTATAATTATTGTTGCATCATCTATACATACAGATACACAACAGATTTTTTTAAATGCAGTGTTACAGGATCAATCAATAAAAGAGTGACTGGTTTGTATTGAGACTGCAGGGAGGAAGGAGGAAGGTGCAGGTGTGAAACAGGACACCCACAGTGACAGGAAGTTTGCCAGTGAATTCTAATCGATCAACGGATTATTACTCATAATCCAGGAAATAGTGCCAAGGAGCTCAGTGAGGTTTAATGAATTTAGGAAGTGAAAGACAAACTGAGCGGTCTCACCGGTTTCCTCTGTCTTCTCGGAAGAGATGGAATCGGCAGGCTGAAATATGAGAACTTCACACTCTGAGGTGTAAATTGCAAAATAGAAAGATGGATTGTACATGAAACAATAAGACAAATGTGCTTCCCGCATGAGGAACAGATTAGAAGTAGACCTGACTAGAAACAGGGGGTAGTTCCATTTTGAAAATGCGTTGGAGGGAAATAAGAATTTGTACGTTTCAGCTCCTGAAAGAAAGTTATGTCCCCAACGCGAGTTGAAACAGCTTTCAGAAAAAAGAAAGAAATAAACTTGCCATAATGTATAAGTAAACTTTATTTCTCTAAAGAAGGCTGGAAGGTTTCGGTTTTCATTCATAGTTCAGCAACGTGTGTCCTCCCCTTGACGGCACCACAAGATCAGACCCTTGTTTTACAAAAGAAGATGGAAAGGATTCGAAGACCTTCGCCTTGCGGTCGCTGGGTTTATGTTCTGACAGTCGCTGCATTGTACCAAGCAGAGGATCTGCACTGGACATGGTTCTCAATAGCGGAGGGTAACTGAACAATGGCTCCTATAACGTACTTGAAATAGCCGCTCACAGACGCCATGACATGATCAGGGTAACGCGTTATCAAGTTACTCACAAGTTTCACGATCCAAGGTGGTTCGGACGGAAATCGCCACATAAAATACAGTAAATAGGCCTATTGAATGAACCAGTGGAGAACAAACAAATTCACCAAACAACACGAAGATTATAAGATTAAAACTGAAAATTACAAATGGACTAAAGCACACGTTGGTTAAAGACTGTGTCCTTGGCCTCATCCACAGTTCCTACATCAACACCTGCCTTTAAAACAAGGCTCAGTTCATCACCATATATCTTCATTGAAATGATTCAAAAAGGAAATTGTAAAAGCATTGCTAGAAGAGTGGGCACCAGCAGACTGACCAATACAAAAGATAAAATAAAAATAATCCGGTTCCTAATTCAGCACGTAGCTCCCTCCCCTCCAACCGTTCTGCCTCATTTACGAGAGCTGCTTAATGAATTCAGTTGCTTAATGTCTGTGACCAGTGAGTTTCCCATTCTTTGCTTGTTTGGTGTTAGTTCTATATAAAGTTTTTGAATTCTGAAATTGCAAATGTGGACATATATCCTGTTTGTATTGGTTTCCAGGTGTTGGGGGTATTACTGAGATGCTGCGCCATCTGCGATGGACCTAATGAATACAGTGCTGAATCAGTATTTATTCTGTCAGTCCAGGGATCAAATTGCATAATCTCTGGGTCACGACCGCTCCACATACAAGCCTTTTGGAAGGCAAGGTAAGTGGTTGTAAAGGTACAGTGGTCAAACGTCTGGGAGTTTTCTCCTGCTGCATAATAACCATATTACAGAAACCAAGAAAGTATGATTAAGGTCTCACAGTTCAACTGTAAGCTGCTGCGCATTAAGAAAAAATCTACGTCGGCAGTACTGTATAATCCATTCATGATTTGATGACTGTAATCTTCTCACCCTTCAAGTTCACTGCAAATAATCTGTTTCTGATCATTTTTTCCAAATTGTACGTGTGAGTGTTGAGGAGTGTTGGAAAAACCACGGTGCTTCATCAGACGTCACAATCAATAAGGCAGAAATAAAGATGAGCTTTTGACCTATTTGCCTCATCCAGTCAGATTCAATCTGAAATGTAACAACATAACGCAGGTCTGAATCTCCCTCGACGGCTGCTTCGTGTCCACAGGGTCCACAGGTTCGTCAGCGGACGGAGGCAGTGCCACAGCTTCACGTAATGACAAACATCTGAGAGACAAGGAAACTTAATGCAGCATCCAAAGATATTGATCGGTAATGACTAATCAATGCAGATACGTGATGCCGAATTCGTGGTCAGAGTAAGATCGGCATATGGATTTTCCCATTGGCTTTGACTTGACTTTTGTTCTGGTTGACGAGGCTGCCACAATGCCGCCACTTTGTCATTGCTGACATGCTTCATGCCACGTCATTACAATGTCACGCCACAGCGAGAACCCCGATCGATACTTCCACTCAAGTACATGCATTCATAGAGAAGACCTCCAGGTCACTCCGAGACAACAGTTCTTGTTGTTTGGCAGTGTGGGAGGAAAATGGATTTGTAAATGCTCAATAGCACTGCAGTCTCTTATCGGCACACAATAATGAGCTGCTGTGCACTCTCATAGGTTTTAATGGATCGAGGCAGCGATCAGATAAAGGCAATCTGCATGAATATACAGCACAGGCCAAAAACATGAGTGCTGACGCTGTCAATCATCTCATGTAAATGTTTCTAATTTTAACACACTCTTACAGCCTCACTTGTTTCACGGCTGAGCTGATGACTGATGGCCGCGCTCTGAGCACTGTGCTCTTGAGCGCTGTATCCATCACAGAGCTCTGGTGATGGTGTTGGTATTGATCAGACAAATAATGCCACATCTGTAGCAACGGATATCCATATGCTCTCAACACAAACACGTTAGAAAACAAATGTGGGGCTTTAAATGCAAACACGTGCGTCTTCCGGGGATTTACACACCATAAAATGTTCAATCAGTTTTTTATTAGCAACAGAGTCCTGGGAGATGCTGTGTGTATAGTTTGGGAGGTCGAGAGAGAAAGCAGATACATAAAGAATGAGTGTGTTTTACAACTACTGCCTTAATTATATTTTAATAGACTCCGTCGTACACAAGTGTTGGGATGGTTTGTATCAGCTTCCATCAAAGAAATATGAACAACCAATCAAAATACTCACATACTGTACATTTTCTCCATCATGGCACAATCAAGAGCGATTAATACAGTGTCATTACACAAACTGGAATCAAAACACTCTAGGTTAAATTGATAATGCGGATTTCAGACTAAATGATTAATGTGTGTGTATGTAATGGATGCTGTGGGATGCAGCCGCAGTCTCAATATGGATCTTCTTCACAGAGGCGTGTGTGTGTGTGTGTGTGTGTGTGTTTGAGATAAAGGCTCTTTGTGTGGTGGATAATTACAGGCTTTAAGAGCAGTCATTACTTCCCTTTTACAGGAAAAAGTAATCTGATCTCACAGTTTCTGATCCACTTTAGAGTCATGATACACTCTTAACTCAAACAACTATCACTGATACCTTCACTGACATTGGGTCTAAGAGTCATTTGGAATTATCAAATCATCAAGGGCCATCCTTGAATGAACAACCCTTCACCACTACCTGAGGGACCCTTCAACATGTACAGGAATGGTTTGCAGCTCAAGTGTGAAGTCTGAGATCTTGGTTCTCTGCTTGAGAATGGTGTATTACCCTCCCCGGGGTATGGGTGGAGTTTCTGCCCCAAGTGGCCGACTTTAAGTATCTCAAAGTAAGTTGAATTGCCAGGGATGGTTGGCTACTTTGGAGAGACTGCTGCTGCTTGAAGCATCCACAATGACTGTTGAGTTGTACCTTACCACAAAGTGGAGCACTCATAGCCAACATGCTATGGGTCCACCATGCATGGAAGGGCATCGAGTTGAGGTGCAATGTAAAGTCTGGGTTTTGGGCCTGGGTGTGCTGATCTCACTTTCAACCTCCATCCATTCTGTTGTATCTATCTATTGGAATTTTGTGGGAGGGGGCTGAAACCAAACCCAGTTGACATTGGGCAAGAGGAAGGGTACACCCTGGACAGGTTGCCGGTCCCTCGCAGGGTTGACATAAAGAGACAAACGACTATCCATTCACACATTTACACCAGCGGGAAATTTGGAGTCACCAAGAATCACCAAGCTGCATGTCTTTGGACTGTGGGAGGAAACCGTCAGCATTAAATCTGTCCTGGGATGCATGACAAAATTCTTCCAGACGTGGGAATTAAATACTTTGTGGACTAGGGCCTCACCGTAAATTCCCAGTTCATGCTCATACACATTGGGTTTAACAGGGTTTATCTGGCATTGACCACCAGGTGGGGATCAGTTGACAGGTCGGCTCTTATCTTCAAGTGAGAGTTCCAGACATACATCCGCAGATCTAAGGATACGACCACAAAGCCGATCATTGATTTTTCACTTTAAGTGTTATGGTTCCAGAAAAATCCCAACCCAGTGGGGCGCATGAGCATCCTGGCCCCCACCCTGGGACCAATTTGCTATGGGAGACCATACCGGGGGCGGCTACCCCCAACCACACTGCAGTTGAGTGGGATGCACAAACACGTCCACCACATTAAGATGTTGATAAAGAGGGCTATACCATGAAAGGGGTTGAATAAATATATTATATACATAGGACAGCTACAGAAAAGATGCAGTAAATCAAAATAAGATAGCTACTATACAGTATAGCACAACACTCCCCATAGAGTAAGCTACTGTGAAACTGTCACTGACCTCTAACAACCTTAAAAATAAGACACGTTTAAATGAAATGAGAATCTAATGGGCCTTATTTTTTTTTATTGCTCTGTAATTGTCAATCACTGAGTTGTAATTCGGGACTTTAGCTATAAAGGGGGAACCACTAATTGTAATGAGTGTAATAAGGGGATGGATGGTGGCTAAAACGGATCCACTTTTGGCAGCTTGCTGCAAACAACAGGAAAAAAACCAACCTTCTAACTACTATTGACACAAGGGAGCAATCTGTTTCAGGAAGCAGTGCCTTCTGGATGCAGATGGCACTGAATTTACATTTGGGTACTTGCAGCTGATATTACTCCTCATAACCCCAAAGTAGATTGATATTGTTTGGGAGCCAGCACCCAATAAAGAGTCAATAACAGAGTTGGACAGGTAGCATCTGAGTCTAATGGGGATTTATATGGGGCACCTAAAACAACACTCACTGCTTGTCAATTTGCAGCAAATGGATCAGCTCTGTTGGACCGTGAATAGAGACCCCCATAGGCCAGCTTGACACCTGCTTGGCTGCGGCCCAGTGATGCAGCACTGCGATGACCAATGAGGCGGCTCGACACTGACTGGATGGGTTGTGGCCCTGGATGAGGACTCTTAGTGTTAGAAGCACACAGCTAATTCGAGGAGATGTTCTTCTGGTTTTGCCTCATTTAGATGTGACTGAACCATTAAGATAAGCAACGACATGTCGTTAATCAGTCATTGAGAAGTTCAATTTTTAACACAACACAAAAAAGAAGAAGAACGTTTGACTTTAGCCTGAAATCGCAAAAGCAATGAGTAAAAGAAAATGTAGCCAGGCCTTGGCAAATGCACAATAGTCTTAAAAAAACAGGGCTCTCCCACAAATACCTCTTTGAAGGGGCTGGAGTGATTGCTTTCAGCCCTGTGATACTCCAGCCTCATATTTCACTTCAATTTGACACAGACTCCAACGAACTGCTTGACCCATTTCTATAACCCCGAGGTTCAACACAGGGGAAGGAATGGACAGGGACAGAGAGGTTAACAGTGCTGCTGCTGCTACAGTCAAACTAGGCCAAGCAGACGAGGGCGAGGGAGCTGAAGGAAATAAGGAAGACCGATGCATATTAAGTGAATTATCTCTTGAGCTGAAAGCAACAGCGTCTGAGTCAACCCCACCCACTTCATCTGGACCCCCTATCTCCAATTAATCCGATATACATTCATACCACAGTCTTTGAAGTCCAGGCCTTGTCTGTTCTCATAGAAATGAGCCGATAATGGGGGCATAGTTAGAGTTGATTTATGGCGGTGCCGGGCAGATTGCTGTGACAGTATGCCAGAGGTTGTGCCCTGTAATATAGAGGGGCTGTAATGAGTGGCCTGTTTGCAGCGTGTAGGGGTTTAGCCCTGGTCCTGGCTCATAGGTATTGAAGTGACACGCAGCATTGGTACTGTCCAAGCCTCGGGACACCAAGACACAATGTGTGGTCAGACGAAAATTAATTTAACATGATCTAATGCGACTTCGATGCATCACTCGCGCAACTGTCTCTCATGTTTGTGTCTCTATTTTAGTCTCTCCCTTTGTCATTGTGACTTAATTGTTATTGCCTTGACGCAGACTGAGAGATTACCAGAGACAGGTTTTGGAGGTATCATACAAAGGGCATGATCTAAATCCATCTGTGTGGTTGTGGTTTGAAATAATTAAGAGGACACGGGGGGGCAATATAGAAAAATTGCTGCCAACTATTATAAAACAGGTGCCAGGTATTAATGCAGGTGGCCATCGGTATTCTGATGCAGCTTCATGAGGCTGAGATGTGCTGTTAAGCAGCATGTGGGAAACCTAATTATACCTCTTACATGGCAAATCAAGAACACACTCACCTTGAGTTGTGGTTTCACTGCTGAACAGAAGACGGAGCTCACCAGCTGTTACACCTAGTCATAAACAGAGGTACAGGATCTGTGTGTGGTACTGGAAACCATATTCATCACAGATGTATCAGAACAGACTCATGACTGGACCTGTACGAGACCATCTGATCAACCATGAAGAGATGAAGTCGTTTCTGAGTTTTAGTGTCCAATTTGGGTCCACACCAGAAACATTACAGTGCAACATTAGAATAACCAATATTTATATAAGGAGACATTGCTTCAGTCCAGCCCTTTCTACAGTGTTTGCAGTGTCTCCCATTAACTTCTATGACACGACGACCGTCTGTGTTATCGTCATTGGCTTTTTATAGTCCAGAAAGTGTGAGCGCCACATCAGATCAGCTTTCAATTCATCAGACTTTCAATGCAGTCGCCATTTTGAGCCAAACTTGCTTTATTGGGAGGCGATCAGTGGAATGAGTCACAGAGGAAGAGTATTAATGTAAATAATAATGTTGTGATGTGTGGTCACAGTTTGCCGTTAGATGTGAGACAGGACTTGATCGAACTATCTACTGTACCTGGCTTATATGTAGTTAGCAATCCTGCTAGATAGGTGGACTCATTTGATTGGTTATAGTGCTAGCATATGTTTGGCTATGCTGTATAATGCGTTGCTTAATACAAGTTTGCAAAATAGCAGTTACTAACAGCATCAAGCTTTCATCACTATCTTTTCTGCAAGAGACCAGGGATCATTTCTACTCTGCCACTTCCCAGAAGAAGTCCTGTGCACACTGCTGCAATGGCAGTGAGCAGTTTGCAGATTTGTTCATTCAATTCAGTTTTATTTGAATAGCACCAAATCAAAACATACATTATCTGGAGGCTCTTCACACAGTGAGGTCGACGCCTCACAATATCACACAGAAAGCCCAAATTCTTATAGTGGCAAGAAGGAAAGTCTTTCTACATTACTACAGTTATTGACTCGCAGACATATATGATGTACGCTAATCTACAGCTGTAATTACTGTCAGGCTTTGTGCTGCAAATCTCCCACAGTTATTTCGATGATGATTTTAAGGAGGTGATATCAAGTCCAATCTGATCATCTCACAGTCATATTTTGAAGCACGACAAGGGTGTAATAGGGCCGAGTGACCCTTTCCCTTTTGCTGTGTAATTACTGACAATAAAAAAATCTCATTCCCCGTCTCGTGCCCTCCTCCCCTACGATCCTCTTCACGAGTGGCCATCTGTCTGCACAGCGAGTAACACGCTGGTAATGTGCAACCAAATGGAGCTGTCACTCTCCAACACAACAACATGCAAGAGCCTGCATGCCAGGAGAAATATTGACATCAGAGGTGTGTGTGTGTGTGTGTGTGTGTGTGTGAAGTGTGTGTGTGTGTGTGTGTGTGTGTGTGTGTGTGTGTGTGTGTGTGTGTGTGTGTGTGTGTGTGTGAAGTGTGTTGACAGAGGTGGGAGGTTGTAGCGGAGGTTTTGAGACATGGCAGGGCTTGGACTGGTGGGGTCGGCCACAGAGAAACTGGCCTCAACTGATGAAAAATAATAAAAGTAAATGAAATATGACAGATTATTTTCTAAACATTTACCTAAACGTGCAAGTGGCCGAGACAAAATGTCAAGAGAAATAAACCGTCTGGAGTAAACAACAATTTTCCGATGTTAACCCGATGAAGACAACCGTCTGAATCAGACACTGACTTTTAAACAGCATATCGACATTTTGGTTTTTGAGTTGTCGCTGCATTTTGCGACACAAACACATACGACAGTTAGCAACTGCTTGACGTCATAATCAGACTGAGCCAAGTGGGAATGTTAATGTGAACGTTGTAATCAATATGATGTTTTTCAAAGAACAAGTTCAATCGATGAAATATTGCTGTCCATGAAGACATATTCAACGTAGGTTCGACCTCACTGTTACTACACAAATCCTCCTGCACATCAGTGAACTGAGACGATTCCTCTGACTCCATCTTTCTGTCGTCTCCGGCTCCCGGTTGGTCTCGGTCATCAAACTCCTCCTCCCTGGTCCAAGTGCTCATGCGGGAGATTCTCCAGTTTTAAGGCAGGTTCCAGGAGATTAGAACGCTGAGGAGGTTCTTCACGTGAAGATGCAGCATATGTTTTATCAGCGTTGCTTTAATAAAACAAGTTTTATTAGCTCAATCTCGCGTGTCCTTCAAGGCCAACCTTCACATAGTCATCATTAAGCCTGTGCATACTCTTCAGTCTATTCTGGCCTGCACCACCAGAGACCTAATTAAATTGGTTTAAAAACCTCACAATTCCCAAAACAACTGCGACCGTCCGGAAACGGAAAACACTTCATCTTCAACTGAAACTATAGTAACTTGAATTTGACAAGTTATCTGATAGAAGTTAACACTTTCAAGTCGCTTGATGACATGTGGTGTCCGGCTTGGAAGGAGATTCTTAAGAAGAATGGGGGGGGGCCTGGAATCAAAAGGAACCCAGCGTGAACTTGTCACAAGTCACAGTCATATCATAAATATAGTTGTATAATACAGTGATATAATAAAGCTGGAGAACACCTGTCAGACCACTGAGCCACCTGCCTGTCTGCGGCGAGTTGCTTAGTAAAAGTCATCGAGCTCCGTTTCTGCTTCAGTCGACTTTCGATCAATAAAAAGGTCAAAGATTTTCACAACAGCTGTTCTTGGTCGACTCAGTGAAAAGTTCAACCGGCTGCGTCGTCGTCGTCGTCCGTCCCCGTGATTTTGAAAACCAGTAAAACAGATTATGTTCACTTTGAATCTGAGGGCGTGGTGTTCCGTTTAACAAACCTCCCTCGTAGACATCGATGATGTGCCTCAAGGGCGCCGATGAAGTGGGGGCAGCCAGCCCATCTGCGACGGAGCACACGCAGACATCTGGTGACTTCTTTCAAAGTTCCAAATTAAAGCAGCGAAATCATCTAACCTGATTGGCTGTGGATGAGAGTGGATTAGAATATCAACACAGACAAATGTATGCGCACTCATAAACATCAACACACACCCACATGCAAATGAGGAACCAAAGTAACCAGATCCAAGGCGAGCGCACAGACACATGCTAATTAATAGAAAACAAACAGTTACGTAGACGGTCTGCGGGGACGGGATTATACTGCGCCACGCCGAACAAATTACTCTCTAAATTCAATCAAACACAACCACGAGTCTACAGGAGGCGGCAATCAGCTCGTGGAGACTGAAGATGGAAACAGAAAAAAGACCAAATAAATAAATAAGACAAATAAGGAAGTCAGTGTCCTGAAACTACTGAGAGAAGAGTCTCTGCTTCGGAACAGCGTCGCCTTCATTCGGGCGCCACGTCTTGATTTAATGCAGTTGGCGTGTTCCCAAGAGAGAGAGAGGTCTCGTGGCCCCGTGGCCCCGTGGCCTCGAGGCCTCGAGGTCTCGTGGCCCGGGGTCTCGTGGCCCCAGGGTCTCATGGCCCCAGGGTCTCGTGGCCTCGTGGTCCCGGGGTCTCGTGTCCC
>NC_061515.1:832500-835000 GCF_022379125.1 Scophthalmus maximus
GGATGAGGACGGTCACGGACAAAAGAAAGAACATTTCACAGACCAGAGCTTGACCGGTGAGACGCTTCGCCAAGAACCATCAGCGGGTGTGAACCACATAGATATGAAAAATGTGCATTTATGTTTACATTTTATATTAGAATTTGTATTTATTTTCTTTGACCAATTCTGTATCATATTCTATTCTTGTGTTTGAAATATTCTCATTTACATTTGTCATAAGGGTTTGACAACGACATTTTAGGGAATTGTTGCTAATCCTTTTTTTTTATGTGTATGAACCGATACACGAGTATCAGAAACGTTTCACCTCCTTATGTCAGCACAGTGATACGGGCTCTATCACCGACTGTCCGTCGACTCCAGGCAGACATTCTCTTTTAAACCTGCTCCTCTTCTCCTGTATTAGTTCACATTTCAGCAAACTGACACTAAGATGAATTTGCTGCCATCAGCTCATTTTGCTGCGTCCTCATGAATGTGCTGCTGACATGGCGGTTTATTGAAGATGGACAGTAAATGATATTGATATATGACTCTGAGACGGGGCACGATGTCTGACTCACTCCCCGGGGGAGACTCTTTTTGGCTCTTGTCCTGCTGCATTTCCATGTCGATTACAGACTGTACGCTGTAATTTCCTGATGTTTGAATAACATCTGGAACAATAAGTTCAGTTGCAGAGCGGCACAGTGAACATTTCATCCCCCCGTCTCGCTCAGTAATGTTTATCCATCTGCACAGATTTATGTCAGGGTTACATTTACACCCAATTTTCTTGTTCCACTTATCTGTAGGACTGTGAAAACTGTATGTGGCGACATCACGGGTGGATGTGAAATATGCTGTCGAGTAACAGAACACTCCTTCTTATGCGGTTTCCATTAGGTAAATTATGGCGACCAAGTAAAAATGATAAAACCAAAAGCCACTCTTTTACCTTGGCTGTTCTAGTTCAACCACGTCACTGGTGAAGTCGGCTTGTTGTTGGAAAATAAATTCTGTGGTTCACAGGAAGGTGACGCGATTTAAAGTGGAACGTACGACCAGAAGTGCCACCGACTTAACCTCCAAGGACAAAGACAACAACGCGCGGACAGTTTGACATCATAGCAAACCTGTGGCGCACAATAACACAATAATGTGACCGCAGAGGAACATCCACAAGAAGACGCGGAGGTCGCCGGGGAAGCAGTTCTCATTAACCTTTTGGCAGCATGCGGACGGAGCGAGGAGCCAAGGAGTGACTCAGCTTTAATATTAAAGAGGCTTTCTGGGTTTTTTCTTATGAAATACAGTATCCACAGACGCGGCAGTGTTTTTTAATAAAGCCGATATGAACAGATTCAAAAACCAGAGTGTTTGGGATGCTGCTAAAAGTCTAGTGAAATACACAATGAGACGGTGGATGGACATGGGCGTCGACTCCAGGTAGATGAACGGTGATGTCCCACCAACACGAGCGTCCACAGTGGCCCGTCTATTTTTGATTGAAGTAGCATTGATCACTTAGAGGGGGGGTACAAACAGTTCTGCAGAGAGGGGGAAACGCCCCTGCTCGTCGCACGCTCGACCCCAACACTTTGATTCAATATGAACGCTTCTGGCTGCCGTTACGTCATTGGAAACATGAAACTGTTTCACAGGAGCAGGATTAAACAGAGATTTTGGGTTCGTCAGTAATTTGATAACACGTGAGTTGTTTGAGCAGCAGAGTTCTGACGCTTCTACTGATACGAAGGGTTTCATGATATCAACTGTAAATAAGACCACCAGACTATTACATAGAAGATCGATCCACATGTAATTATATTCAATTGACTGTCCTGTATGTGACATATTGTGCAGATGACCCCCCCCCCCCCCACACACACACACAATGATTGAAGATGCTATCTCCACCGTTCAATCTGGCTTCTCACTCGCTGTTATGTTTGATGAAGAGCTGACTTGACACACACTTCCTCAGATCTCATTTGGATTGTAGCCTGTAGCTACGGGGGCTGGTGCCATTATACCCTGACACACACACACACACACACACACACACACACACTCACACACACACACACACACACACTCACACACACACACACACACACACACACACACACACACACACACACACACCTACTTGCAGACAAAACGTATAACCAAACGCCCTCGGGGCGAGCAGACAAACACAAATTAAATTCCCATTTGAATCACTCACTGTCTAATTTAGGTCATCGTCTTCAGACTTTACACTCGTTCTTCCGTACTCTGTCTTTCTGTTGTTCTCTCTGGAGACAAGAAAGAAACATGGACGGTCACGTTATCGTGTGCGACGGAGGTTTAGGGGGAAAATAAAAGTGATATTATGTGAAAAAAGTCTGAAATTTATGGGAAAAAAAGTAATATTATGAAACTTAAGTCGTTATTCTAATAGAAAATGTTTAATTTTATATTACAGAAGTAAACAGCAACCCAGGAAACAGGCGTGAGACCTGACAGGAAGATT